>NC_061121.1:8537105-8550721 GCF_002878395.1 Capsicum annuum
AAAAAAAAAAAAAAAAAAAAAAAAAAAAAAAAAAAAAATATACACACATACCTGCGCACATTATTCTTCATATACTAACTGATGTACTTAACTAGAAATGAAACTAACTAAATTTTATTACTTTCCTATCAACATTTTGTTTCCGTAATCCTCCAAACCAAATGTTGTTATAAATTATTGTCGTTCAAAGCAAGATCGCAAATGTTATGTAACTTCAGAAATATGTAGCTTTTCTAGCTAGAATCTTCACATGGTGTTTCAAGATGAAGTTGATTATAATTGTGTGATTCTTTATTTCAGTCACGTCATGTGAACCTTCAATTTGAATCCTTCTAGTCTACATGGTTACTCATAACCATCGATCTTGTAAGAGGATGAATTCATAAAAAATGAGTTAAGTTCTTAACTTCAAAGAACATTAAAGTTTATTATACAGGTGAAAATTAACGATGAAGTTGGAAAGCCCTGCTACCAACCATCGTTATAATAAAATTAACATATCATTTTATCGAGATAGATAATTTTTTGGCATGCTAAAATCTTGCTTAAACATGAGAAAAATGGAAACGACTTATAAATTCCGTAAAGGCGCGAGAAACGTGCCAAACATTGTGGTGAGGCCGAAAAGTACTGCTATCGGTAAGCCACACGTCAATATAACAAATAATTTCGAAATAAATTAAAAGCGGGAGGCAAACAACTTTTAGGTTGACAAATATTGTAAATCCTAAAAAAAAAAAAGGGGTTTTAATTTAAGCCGGACGTAAGTCATTAAAGCGACCGTGCTAGAACCACGGGACTCGAGGGGTGCCTAACACCTTCCCCTCGGTCAACAGAATTCCTTATCCAGATTTCTAGTTCGCAGATCGAAAAATAAAAATTAAAGAGTCATTTTCTTTTGAATAGGGATTCAATAAGGTGACTTGGAACACCCAAACTCAATTCCAAGTGGCGACTCTGTAAATAAAATAATCCCTTTTCAAAACGTCACTTTAATTGGAAAGACCCATTTTTCTCCAAAACCAACTCCCCAGCGGGGGTCGGATGCGGTGAAAAAGTAGGGGTGTGACACTAACTTTTATTCTAATTTTCTTACTCCCTTTGGATTGTTATATGTGCTCTTTGTGAGTGTAAAGATTTGATTGATGTCTCTCTTTTATTCATAATATCAAAAGAGAATCAACGATTTCTTAGAAATAAAAATCATAGGTCGTTACACGTTTTTCAATAAGATGTTAGTTGTAATTTATATGTATGAATTTTCGTTAGTGTCGCCTTAATTGAAATTTAAAGATTCTCTTTCTTGAAAAGTTATCCTTTATTTTCTTTTGTTATATGGATTGGTGTCTATGTTTGTTCAATTCTAGAAATCATGAGTATTTTTCTTGTTGCCTCATCCCTTTACTTTCGCAAGCTTACGTTGTTTGTTTCTCGCATTAATTCATTGAATATGGCCTTCTTCCTTTTACCTTTATTCATTCTTAATATGAACATAAATCATGAGGCATGTAAATGAGTGTCTTTGCTTTGCATTTTTTACTTGTTGACTCTCATTCTTGTGCAAGTGTGCTTATTCTTGTCATTCAAAAATTGGTTCTTGATAGTTTCTTTTACTTTGAAATATGTCACTTTTATTCCTTGAGCATATATTAATTGCTTTATCTTTTCTTTGTATGCGAAAAATTTCTCGAGTCCAAATGGACTCCTCTCTTCTCGCATTTTGTAATGGGTAAATGAGGCTCACCTCTTCGAGTCAAGTTCGAAGTTTAAACCCAAGGTCCACTACATGGCCTGCGGGTGCTAGAAGATAGGCGAAGAAGGAAAATGAGTCAAAACTCATTGATGAGGTCACTAAGAGACTTGAAAAGTCTCAATTTTTATTATTATCTTCTTTTTATTTATTTATTTAGTCAATTATTTATTCATTCATTTCGGCCTCGAAGCCAAAGTTGTATTTAATACAGGTGGAGCAAGACTCTAGCCAAAGTCTCGAAAAATAGTTTAGGAAAGGTGAAATGGGTTGGAAGCCCAAGTAGACTAGGACATGGCTCGTTGATTTGGGCCCAATGGCCTAAATCCTTTACTTTCTCCTCCCTTCCCCTTTTATGTGTTTATTTGTTTATTAATTTTATTTAGACTTAGTTAAAATCCCTACTAAGTCGCCTAAATCTATTTTACACGTTTTTTTTTAAATCAAATCACTATTTCAACTAATTAATCTCTTTAGAAGTTAATCAAAAGATGTTTTCAAACAGTCTGGATAACCGCAAGTTAGCGGACGTTTTAGGTGCCTAACACCTTCCTAAAACATTAATAAGAACCGCTTACTCAGAATCCCTTAACTTAAACGATTTTTCTGTTTTGAATCGTCTAAGTACATTTAAAAGTTTCTTAATTCCTTTTCAAAATTAAGTGGTGACTCTTTCAAAAGTAAAAAATTTCTCCGCAAAACAAGTATAAATTTAAGGTCAACCTTATTTGTATATCAAATGACCCCTTATTTTTGGGAACATCATATAGAATTTTTTTAGGGGCAATCACTTGGGTTGTTTGTCCCTTTTTTTTGGGGTGGGGGGGGGGGGGATTTCTCACTCGGTGCCCAGTACTCTTATTGGAGCCTATTAAATTTGGATTCACACCAAGAAGTTCCGTATTGTAGGTAATACACTTCCTAACAAATGCGAATCCGTATCCAAGGTACTCTGACTCGAGACCTCTAATTAATGATAAATAAGTACTTACCACTCCAGCGCAATCCTTTGGTCTGTTTGTCTAGAATACAAATGGTCAACTTCATTAACCTAAAATCTGAATAGTATTAAACTCCAATTTCACCTTAATTATTGCGTTCATATGTATTACCTTATTAGGATTCATTCAATACTTATTAGGATTCATTCAATACTTATTAGGATAGGCTCTATAAAAAGATCTAAAATTTACATATATACACAAGGTAAAGTTACTTTATTACATTAAATCCTAATTTGGTAAAGCAATTACACAAATCCCAAACTAATTACATAAATCTCTTTTTTTTTTTTTGTATTTTCTCTCTCTTAAATATTATACATCTAAATCCACATTATTTTTTTCCGATATTTGCTCCCAAGTGTTCCCATTATCCAGCCGTACTTTCCTTCATTTTTGAATCCCATAAATCACCGCAAAATACAAGTAACCTCTAATTAGAAGTTACCAATTTGCAAGTGTTTAAGCTTTAATTGATTTTTCTGATTTAATTCATTATTTTTTTAAATTTTTTTTTCAACTTTACCAATTCAGAAGTTTTTCCTTTTTTTTTGTTTGGTTGCATGTTGATTTTGTACGAAATTACCATATTGTGCAATCATATTCAAGTTTAGTAGTTCAATTTTTTTTATTTTTTTCATATACTACAAGTTTGATCTTTGATTTTCTTGTTTTGTACTTTGATTTAACACTACTGTTAAATCAATATCGTGTAAAATTGGTAATGGATTATCCTCCTAACTTTAGTTTACGAATTACTCAGTTAGATGCATTATAAAAAGATATTCTCGTTGGATTTGTTCCTGGTACACTTGATTACGAGGATATTGATTTCGCAGAGAATCGTTCAAAGCATCGAAATGACTCCGTTACAATGAAGAAATTGAAGGAAGTTGTCACTTCTAGATCGAAGAAGTCAGGTTCAAAAGCGGCAAGTAAAAAGAAGTTTGATGATTCCGATCGTACACGTCTTTCGAAGTTATTGATTATAAGTTGATAGATAAGTTGACATATATATTATATGACATTATACATTTTGAAAGTTTATATTGTAAAGTATAAGCTATAATATATAAGATATTATACATTAGTTATTTTGTCCCACTAATGTAGAATATAGGTATTCTAAAATATATTTAAATATGTTATACATTGACAGTTCTGAAAATCCAAACAGTTATAAAGTATTAATATTGTATAAGGTGACATTATACATTCAGACAAGATTATAAGTCATACATATTTTAAGGTGAAAATCTGTATTATGACATTATACATTATAGCAGTTTATTTCTTAAATATATAAGAGTCCGTTTGGATAGGCAAATAGTCACCTGTGTGTTTGGCATGATGGTGTACCTGATCTGGCAAGAAAGGAACAACATCAGATTCCAAAAATGCACCACTGGCCCAGATAGACTTTGAAAGGAAGTGGCATAACACATACACATCAAGGGCAAGAAGGTCAGCACATGGCAAGAAGTAATACAAAAGTTGCAGTACTACCCTTAGGCTTTAATTTCTCTAGTGATGTGTATAGTAATATGAAAGTTAGATTATTAGTGAAGTGAGAGGTCAACATTCACGAGCTTTGTAATGACAAATTTTTTGGAGAAATAGAAAATCTATTGCCCCAAAAAAAAATCTAATCAAATCAGTTTTTAATCCCTTTTTAGCTTTTCTAGGTGTTTGGTAAAATTAAAAAGTGACTAAAAAAAGCTAAAAACTGATTAAAAAAAGCAAAAAGTGAGAAGCTGAGTACTCCTAGCTTTTTACTTTTCAGATTAAAATTCTTTTAGATTTGACCAAAATATTTACTCTTTTACCCTTATATTTTCCTCCAATTCCAACAATATCTTGAACTTGTAGCCCTTAAATATATAGTTTTTCTTTCTTTTTCTCTTGGTTGCTTCTCTCTGTCTCTTTCCTCAAATCTCTTCTTTATATTTCTCCTTTATTTTCAGAGAATCCATCATTATATCGGAGGTTTATATTTTAACATAGCCAAATTGTTACAAGCTTGCAATATAACAATATAATACTATTTTTATATAAAAACATGTCCTAAGTTTTTTATTTTTCATATTTAAAAATTAAAAATTAAATTATATTTATAAATTGATCTCAGATAATCACTTTACGCTATAAGTGCATTTAAATAGAAATATTTTTGAATTATTAGAATTAAAAATTATAACTAATTCACCGTACTTACGTTGTTAACAACTTTAAGAATATTTAACAAAAAAGTGCTTAGCATCACTTGTTAATCAAACACATCAATAACTTTTTTTAAGTTTCAACACTTCTATCCAAACATTTATCTACTTAATTTTAAGCACTTACTTTAAACTTTTAATCACTTAAGCTAAAAACCTATTTTTATTATCCTATTCAAACGGGCTCTAATTTACCCTCAATATATGTCTAACTATTATTTAATTAGGGTCTGATTTTAATTTTGAGATGTATAAGATACCTTCATACATGTGTAACTGTTGTTTATTTAGGGTCTGATATAAATTGTTAGATGTATAAGTAACCCTCATACATGTGCAATTGTTGTTTAATTAGGGTCTGAATTAAATTGTTAGATGTATAAGTTACCCTCGTACAGGTGTAACTGTTGTTTATTTAGGGTCTGATATAAATTGCTAGATGTATAAGCTACCCTCATACATGTGTAACTGTTGTGTAATTAGGGTCTGATTTTACTATACATTACTGAAGTTTATGTTTAAATTTATAAGTTACCCTCATACAGGTCTAAATGTTGTGTAATATTTTGAATGTATAAGTGACCCTCATACAATGTGTAACTGTTGGGTAATTAGGGTATGATTTTTTTTTAGGGCATGAAAATACTGCATTGACAAAGTCCCTGCTCGCTCATTGCATATGGGGATAAGAAGTGTTGATTGAATCAGCTGGAAAGGATGCAATTAAAGAATTTGATGATATTGGGCATAGTAAAGCTGCCAAGAACTTTCTCTTCAAGTACCAGATTGGATATCTTCAAGGCTATAAAATCCAAAATGATGATAATTTGTTGACTGATTCCTTCAAAGAATCAATAAAGGCCAAAGAAATGGAAGCTTTTGTGGTCAAAGAAGATCCCAAACCAAAGTATCTGACTTTTGTTGAGTACTTTGTGCCTCTCTTGGCTGCTGCATTCTTTCTGTATTATCGATATTTCATTGGAGCTCTCCACCTTTGAACTCCCAGAACAAAGGGATTAATCATATGATTTTCATTAGTAATTTATTTGTTTGTGTTTTTATAGAAGTTCAATGGTGACAAATTGAGAAGATAAGCTACCATGAATGTACTTACTACCAGAGGCGAACCCAGGATTTGAAGTCTGTGGGTGCACCGGTGTTGTCAATGGAGCGCATAAGCCTCGAAGTAAGACTCAAAATATGTTGAGCGGCGAACCCAGGATTTGAAATCTGTGGGTGCATCGGTGTTGTCAGTGGCGCGCATAAGCCTCGAAACAAGACTCAAAATATGTTGAGCGCTCGCCTCACTTAATGTGCAACTTAGGTTCTAATTTCTAATACATACTTTTCCTTTTCAGTCAATGAGACTTTCTTAAGAGACAGACAATTTCACTTTATCAAAAGAAAGAATATTCATATATTTATCACTCATGCTTATATTATTAGTCTTGCACTAACATATGTTTATATTTTTTTCTCTTTATGCTGCTTTATTTGTACTTTGTGCTTAAACACAATAGATCGTGATGCTTTTTTACACTTGTTGCTTTTGATAATACTGTGGTGCACAATATTATCTTAAGACATTAGAAAAACTTTCAGTGTCGATTAAGAAATATTATCATATTCAATTGGTCGTCAAAGACATAAACAATACTGAAAAAATAAATTTATAGAACAAGTATGAGTTCTAAGCTAATAACTTTTCTTTCTTATAATATGAGGTTTATTTTTAAGATCTTTGGATAATCATTTATAGTAGCTCAATGGTCAAGGGGGATTCACTTCATAGGATGGTTGTAGGTTCAAATCCCCATTCCAACATTTTGATATTATAAATTTAGTAATAGAAAAAATTGTGCTACCAGGGATCGATCCCTTGGTCACATGGACGGAAGCATTGGCTTCAACTAGCGCATCAAGGTGCACTAGCGTTCAACTTAATGTAATAGTAAGCCTTTAATCTGAAGATTGAAAATAAAAGAGAAAATGTTGCACGTCGCATGGACAAATGTGATGTCTTTAGCCAGCGTGGCAAGGTGTACTAGCATTCATTTGTGGGTGCACTATTAAATATATCTCAATTTCTGGAGGTATATACACAAATATACGTATAATTTTTTTCGACGTTAACGGGTGCACGTGCACCCCACTAATAGCTGTGGGTCCGCCTATGCTTACTGCTAGTTTTTCTACTTGCTAACTACTAAAGAAACAATAAATAAGTCAATCTGTGTGCTTAATTTGTTTGGACATGACCAATGTGCAGAATTGCCGAAATAGAAGAATGGTAAGACAAATTTAAACCCAAAAATAATTAAAGACAGCAATACAATAATATACATGATTTAGCAAGTCAAATAGACAAAATCATCTCTTTCATTTCTGTATACAACATCATGCTCCATGTAATCCCACAAAGTGGAGCCTGAGGAGGGTAGAGTGGTACGCAGACCTTACCCTATCTTAAAAGTAGAGAGACTGTTTTCGATAGAATATCATAATGCGACAGAATTTTATATCGACTAATGGCAACCTAACTGAGATGCCAGGAAAGAGGTCAATGTATTACTACAAAGTATGTTATAGAGATAATAGCATCAGCTCTACATCACCTAAACAATATTACATGTAATTTACACCTTCCCTCTATAAGGTAATACCAAAGCTAATTGCACTAGGCCCCTTCTCTGACCATCGACAGTACAAGCTTATCAATTACAGGGATAAATGTTCATCCATGTATGGACTGCCACTAAAACTGCAGCAGGGAAAAAAATAATTCAAGCACTAACTAACAAATGAAACTCTGTTATCTGTCAGAAATTCAATATAAAATTGCTCTAAAGCTGAACCAAATACAAAAGATACACTATACAAGGCCACAACAACAACAACAATATACCCAATATTTCCACAAAGTGGGGTTTGGGAAGGATAAAGTGTACGCAGTCCATACCACTACTATAGGTGAAGTAGAGAGGTTTCCGATAGACGCTAGACTCAGGACAGATAACAAATATAACAAACAGAAAATCTAAAAGCAAACAACAAGGGATATCACAGCATTAGATAGTACTTACAATCTTACAAGTAGGGTTCGGTCTGATTTTTTAATATAGGTTCGGTTTATCGATTTTCGGATTGAAAAAAATGGCATCCGTAACCAAACCAAAATAAATTTGGTTTGGTTTGATTTTTACAAATTCGGTTCTTATTTCGAATTTTTATTTCGGTTTGAAATATTAAAGTAGTTAGCCTCTCTTTTTCATAACTGAGCATTTAAAATTGATGGATTTTTTTAGAAAAATATTTTTTTCAAACCTGTTTTTCATTTCCAAATATAAATAACTATAAATAACTCAACATGGATGAAACAAAATGAAAATAAGCTTAACATAATACATAACGTCATTAATCATTACATATAATACAACCTTGCATAAATAGTCCATAAAACAGTCCAAAGTCACCAAAATAGTCCATAAAATATTTGAGTCACTAAAACAATCCATAAACAGCCTGCGGCGTATGCGAATTTGCTGTTAAATGTTAATTGTGAATGTGAATTGCTAAATATTATATATATATATATATAATATAATATAATATATATAATATATATACATATATAATAATATATATATATATATTATTTATTTATTTATTTATAAAATTTCGATTTTTCAGTTTAACCGATTTTTTTTAAAAAACCAAAAATCTAACCGAAAAAATGAAATTTTAAAATTTAAAACCGAATTCGATCCAAAAAACCGAAAAACCAAAATCAACATTAAATTCGGTTTGATTTTTTGATTTTAACCAAAATATGCCCACCCCTACTTACAAGAGAAAATTGAAGGAAAGGTGTCTTTTAAGTCTTGAATGAAGGATTGGTGACATTGACCAACAGATAGGGTCAAACATTATTAGTAAACAAGATCAAGTTAATTGTGGACTTGATTAATATTTTCAAAACTTGCTAATCTTTTCAAAAATACAAATCAACCCAACCCACACCCTCTTCAATACAAATCAACCACTCTCTCCTCTCTCTCGACAGCTTCTCTCAACTCTCTCCCAACCACAGTTCTGCAAAATTTCTCCCTTCAACCCCCGACGACTTCTACCTCCGACAATAAATAGTTGGGCTTCGAGTTCCCCTCTTCAATTCGATCAACCTGTCTCTCATCCCTCTCTCGACAGCTTCTCTCAACTCTCTCCCAACCAACTATTCTGCAAATTTCTCATTTCAATCCTCGACGACTTCAACATCCGACTATAAATAGTTGGGCTTCGAGTTCCTTTTCGACTTCAATCGACGTGACAGCTTTGCTCTCCGGCCACAACAACTTCGAGTTCTTCATCGGTCCTTTTCTTCTTTCACAGTTAAAAATTTATGGCCTTTTTAGTTTTGAAGAAAACAAGGAACTTGACCCAACTTCTCTTATAGTATTGGTTAACAATTTCAATATTTATTGCACTAATTTGAAATACGGTCTGAATAAAACCCTAATTTATGATATTTCTTCTCTTCTCTTTTTGAAGTAAATTATGATACTTTGTTGTTTGTTGCATTTTTTTGAAGTTTGATTTTTTATTTTTTGTGTTTATAAAAATAAAAGGACAATTTGATTTGATTTGTTTTGTTCTTGGTAAAAATGGTGAAATTGTTGTTTTTTGTTTAACAAAATCATGCTATTGTTTCCTTCGACAGATTACCCATCTAGTGCAATTTATTAACCATCTGATGCAACAGATTTATCATATGATGCAATAGATCAACTATCTGATGCAACAGATTAATAATCTGATAAAACAGATTAAATATCATATGATGCAACAGATTGAGCATCGGATAAAAAATCTGATGCAACTAATTAACTATATGGTGCAATGGAAGAACCATCAGATTAATGATCCAATGCAACAGATAAACCTCTTGTTGGATAAAATCCTACCAACTCTTTCTACAGGAAAAGTCCAAGACTTGATTTTTTCAACTGATCATTCATCTACCGCGATAGACGACCTTATGTTGGAAGAAATCTAAGCAATATTGACCATTTATAACTGTTCCAATAGATCACTCATGTGTTGCAACAGATGTGTGACCTATTGCACAGACCATTCATTTTTCTCAATAGATGAGTGATATATTTTGTATTGTTGCAACAGATTACTCAGTCATTGCTACGGATTATTTAACTGTTCCAACAGATCACTCATATATTGCAACAGATGATGTCACAACAATTGTGTGATGACCATTCATCTGTCTTAAAAGATGAGTGATATATTTTGTATTATTGCAACGGATTACTCATCCGCTGCAACAGTTTGGTTATATGCTGCATAGATATACTACCTGGTGCAACAGATCGGTGATCTGTTACAACTGTTATTTTACTATTTTGCTTGTTTGATTTACTGTTACCCTTTTTTAATGATGCATTAATCAACAATAATATATTATTTTATGTTTCTGTTAATTTTAGATAATACGGTTCCCAAAAGAACAGAAACCGAATCAAGTCCAAGTAAAAGAATAAGTGAAGCAGATAGGCTACATCCCCACTCTATGAGCTTGCTTTACAAACGTTATCTCAATCCAGAGCAGAATATGATAAACACGGGGAGGAGAAAAGTTTCAAAAGAGATGATGCAGATGCTAATAGCCCTTCCACCAAAAAGCTGGTCAAAGCCTTCAGCATTGATCGTTATCTTATGAGAATGCAATACGATGGTGCTGCAAATTTAACGGGTGATTTCGTGGTTAAGTCAGCCATGGGAAAATCTTTCGACGCCTTTAGAAAAATACTTCGAGAACAAAAATTGGATGCTTATTTTAGGGACAACTGCTTTGGGAGATATCTTGATTTATCGGAGGACAACAATGCTCGTTTCCAAATGAAAATGATATATGAACTTCTCAAGTGTAGGTTTATGTATGAAAACAAAGATAAGATGGATGAGGTGTGGATAAATTACTGTGGCATGCCTGTTTGTTTTAGTTGGAAAGAGTTTGCCATAGTTACTGAACTAAAATGTTATCCTCCTTCTCAAGTTATACCTATTCTAACCTAAAAAAAGCACCCCGCACACCCAAAAAAGGCAAAGGAAAGTCGTGTGATCATGATGACCTGGTGTCCATTGTTGGTCCAAGATTCAAAAATAAAAATTTGATAGAAGCATTGAAAGGTAAAGGACTTTCAAAGAAGCACAAACAGTCATTGTTCTTGGTTTGATTTGTACATAATATTCTTTGGGGAAGAGACGTTAACAACAACATAAGCCTCAGTTTAATAAAGCTCTCCGAGGATCTTGAGGCGTTTAACAACTATCCATGGGGGTATGAAAGCTTCAAAATGACTGTCAAATATTTGTTGACTCCATTAGCACCAAAGACAATCAACTTATATGGCTTCCCATGGGTTTTCATGGGAAATGTTTCTTTCTTCTATTATGATATCATTCATTTTTTTTGCTTAATAATGGTTTTCATTTATTGGCGTTATTTTATAGGCTTGGGCGTTTGAAACCATTTCTTATTTGAGACAATAAGTGAACTACTAGGAAGAAGTTTCTTGTCCAAGAATCTTGAGATGGTTGTCGGCCAAAACTGATTAAAATGCAAAATTTCTTGATCTCTTCAACCCCCCGAAGGATGCAGTAAGTTTAATTATAATTAATTTTTATTTTAATTAATATTTTTTTTGAATGATCTAATCATCATTCTAATATATGTAATGATTTATGTTAGAATATGCATCCGTTACTAGTTTCGACCAATCGAAAGTTGACGATGCAATTTTTTCTTACTTTATGGTCTGTGTAAACTTTATCGGACCCTAAGGTCATCGACGGATAAAAATGGAATTGTTTGGAGCAGCAACCATTACAAGAAAAACAATTTTGGAGGGTGGGCTTGTTGTTGTTGATGGAATTATTGGTGGTGGTAGTGGTGCTGCTGTTGGTGCTAATGATGCTCCTCTTATAGTATTTAAAGCAAACCATTATAAGTATGATCAAACTGGTTATACAGATTTTGCCTCTCCCAGCGAATGTTCTGCATGCAAATGTCAAGACTGCAGGGCGAAACATAATGTAGTGATTAATTCTATTAATGCATTAACTGCTTCTGTAAAGGAATTGACATCTAAGAGGGGTCTCATTCCATCAAAGAAAATTTTATTTCCATCTGATCCAATAGAGATTAGGGCTAAAAGAAGAAGGAGAGTGATTTTCAGGGCATTATCAGGTATCCAAAAAAGCAAAATTACAACTCCTCTGTCTATTTATTGCACTGAGCAACGTACAATGTCTAAAGGAGAGAAGCACGACCTGAAGAAGGTGAATATATTATATGTCTTCCAACCGACAAAACAAATAGACACATATCTTTTTCAACAGATGACACATCTACTGAAAGTTATCAAACAGATATATACATCTGTTGCAACAGTTGACTAACTTGTTGCACCAGATACTTTATTTGGTGCAACATATGTCTCTTCTATTTTAGCAAATCAAACAGCTCTTCGTACCATTTTTATTTGTACCAACAGACGACCTATCTGCTGCAACAGATGATTCATATGTTGCAACGGATGGTTCATCCATTGGAAATTATCACACAGGGTTTTCCTCGTGTAGAAATTTGTCCCAACAGTTGATTCATTATTGCAATATAAATATAATGTGTTTGGGACAATTTAAAATGGGAGAAAGACCTGTTTGATTTGCTAGAAGAGATGAGTTATCCTTTTTCATTTTGTTGTATCTCCGTGATTAGCATTGACCAATTCTGGCTTTGCAGGTGGATGTAGAAGAAGTTAATGCTGAACAACATTGACAATATGCTACTCTTTTTATGAAAATACAGAGAACAGAAATCACAGAAATCGTACGCAAGCGACAATAAAGATCCATGACGAGCAAAGCCGAATTCCATAGCACTGGATGAAGAACAACTAATCCATACTGAGTAGATCTTTATAGATTGAGCCTGTCAAAGCAATCCTTAGCAGTATACTTAAATTGTTGTTGATGTATTTGTTAAGATCTGTACCCATAACAATTTGTTTACGTTTCATTTATTCGTTGACTTATTTCAGCTAATTTATGAAGGCTTCGATTTATTTTATTTTGTCTATGAATTTTATTTATTCCTTATATTTGAAATTATTAATTGAAAAGGAATACTAGATTCAAAATTGCAACAGATAATGTATCTTTTGCAACAGACGACACATCGATTGGAAAAATCAAACGGATTTAGACATATGTTGCAACAGGTAGGTAATCTGTTGGAATTTATCAAACAGGTCTTCCCACTGTTACAACAGATGGACTTTAGATAAAAACATTGAGATAATACAACAAATGACACATCTATTGGAAAAAAAACAGATTTAGACATATGTTTCAACAGATGGACTTTATCTGTTGCAACAGACGACACATCTATTGGAATATCAAACAGATTTATACATATGTTGCAACAGGTAGGTTATCTGTTAGAATTTTTCAAACAGGTCTTCTCACTGTTGCAACAGATGGACTTCAGATAAAAACATCGAGATAATGGAACAGATGACCAACCTGTTGCAACAGATAAACTATATGTCAGAACAGGTAGGATAA
>NC_061121.1:8553721-8590863 GCF_002878395.1 Capsicum annuum
GATCCGCAGGCTCTGGAGGGCGCTGCTGCTGCCCTTTGAAGATTGGCTGGCTTGCCATATAAATATTAATGATGATAATAATAATTAAGCTTTTTTTCCTGTTATCTATGTATTTTTTTTTGTTTGTTTTATAAAAAATTATGTTTGATGCACGACTTTTTATTTCTTATTTAATTTTCGTGTTGTCTATTTCTATTTCTTAACGAATGACATGTCTACAATTAAGGAATAATTTGACTCCAGCATCAATAGAAAGAACATATGAGTTATCTGTTAGTTTAGTTTTATGTGTGTGACAAGAGCTCTATCTAAATTTTGTTGTTCGAAATATAGTAGTAATCTAATGAAAAAGATTATTTATTTATTGAAAAAGATTGCTAATCTGGTACAACAGAATACCCATCTATTCGATTCATATTACGGGCACCTAAAACCCTTAAACATGAATCCATCCAACATGAGTCTACTGTTACAACAGAACATTTATCTGTTGCCGCAGATAATGGATCTGTTTAAACAGATTGCTCTTGTATTGCATTCATGTTCGCGTGCAAGCTATTGTTGAAAAAACAACACACTAGCAGTTACTCAGATTCAACTAAAAATCATAATCTGACTTACCAAAGTCTCCAAATAAATTCCAAAGTTGAAAGTGATTTACGAAACAAAATTTAACATTAGAATTTGGTCAAAGAGCAGCAGTTGGGGTAACAACAACAACAACAACAACAATGGTCAACAAGAAGAATATGAAGATGATAATGAAGTATAAGATGATGATAATGAATCAGACGATGATGAATAAAGCAACAACAACAATGAACAACAAATATCGGGAAGAGAGAGAAAATAACAAAGGATGAGGAGAGACAAAAAGACGCCTTTTTTCCCTTCGTTCTCCATTATATATTAACTAACATTTGGATCAAAGTATAAATTTTAAAACTTGTGCATTATTTTTAAACTTTTCAACTTTCTTAATCCATAATAAAATAATTGTCACCTCCACCTAATAATAAGACTTGTGTCACCTACAACTCATTTTAAAACTCCTTTGTCAGCTGTGGCCCAAACAAAACATAAATAAATATACATATATATATATACATATATATATATATATATATATATATATATAACATAGCTCAATATAATACTAAAATAAATGCACGCTGGCACTTCAGGTATTCAGATCTATCTACTTTATGACAGTACAATCTTACCTTAAAGCCAATCACACTTCCAGAGAAAGAAACAACTAACACAGCTTTTGCATATCTTGTTAACAAGTGGGTGTTAATCAATGGATCTACTACTGATTTTAAAAGCAAATTAGGATACCATAAATTGTCATTTATGTTGTGAATTTTATATGATATTCATCGAAAGACTGCACAAAGAGACGTTAAGATATGTTGCGTTATACTAATTTCCGACTCCGAAATATCAGAATGTCACAATAATATGGGGATATTCATATTGATTTTAGTAGAATTGATGAACGAATGTAGAAATTTTTTATTTTTTTTTGGTTTTCCAGATCGTGAATCCAAAAAAAAATATATTACTGTGATGTTTAAGAAAATTGAAATTGAAATTTCAGTTACTATTTTTATTCATAGACTAGTTAGCTAATTATTGCCGTTAATTAAGGAATAGTAAAATAATTTATGATTTATCTTACCTTAAATATAGGATTAACGGTTTTATCATACATTCGACTTATGTATGATGGACAGCCGAATGTATGAGTATATTTGTAAAAATCGGAAGAGAGAAAACTTGAAGAGATTTTATGTAATTAGTTTCATTAACTAGAGATTTATGTTGTTTACTCTAAAAAGATAATTACACTAAAAAGATAATTACACTAATAATGAATGAATTTTTCGATGGCATGTGGCTGTTTATTTATTTTCCATCACTTGGTATTTATGTGATAGCACAATATTAAAGTGAAATTGTTGTCGACTACCTCTTTTGGGGAATTATTTAAGAATGAGCGGTATTAAACTTTTGATTTTATTTGTATAAGAGGCAAAATTTCAAGTTTAATAACTATTACCTTAAATGCCATACGACTCATATTTATTTAATTTAATAATTTAAGTTTGGTGAACTGTCGGTGTAATTTTTTTAAACTCTTAATTTAATTTGTATCGTTAATTTTAAAATGAAATACATGTGTTATTCAAGTAAGAACTTTCGAAAAATTAAATGGAGACAATAAGAAAGAATCTTATTCCTTTGCTCACAATCTAGATACAGATACATTGGTTAGTGCAACCAAGACATCACTAAACACAAGCCTCCTATTGTGAGCATAAACTTTTCCATCCCATTTTCTAGACACTAACTTCTCCCCTAGCTTCACAGCCTCCTTCATCGTCTCCGCCGCACCGACATGCGCGGAGTCCACGATGCCTTGCTGGATTGCCACGTCATCAGTCAATTTAGTGCCTCTTAGGACCACATCACGCGAAGCTATAGGCGACTTAACTTTACTTTCACTAAAATCACACTCCAAGCAGGAATTTTTAGCCCAATGTCAATTTCACTCATGTAGAGAAACCCACGGTCCTTGCGCATAATAATATAATCATGGCTTGGCTCTAGGATGAAGCCACCTGCCGAGGCGTGGCCAGTGATAGCTGCGATTGTCGGCATTGGCAAGTTGAAAAGGTCGAATACGAGCGACTTAAGCTTGGAGTCCATCAACGGTCTATGAGAAGGGTCAGACAAGGTCCAAGCGAGATCAATGCCGTTAGAGAAGAATTTACCTTGAGCCGTAGTGATCAGAGCCAAGCCGACCGTGGCTTTAGCCTTTATGCGATCGAGAACGGCTCTAATGGAGTCAATAAGAGAGGATTGACCCTATGCTCACCATCACCGGTAAGTGTTAGAATAAAGATATTTCCATGTTTCTCTAACGTGCACATTTCTTCCTATAATCAAATTAAATTGTTTTCTACATTAATTTAAGTGAATAGGTACTTCTTATATACAGGAATCTAGTGTAAGATATTAAAAGATGTACTGCTAATTTTTAGACCATTCTAAACGTTTGAATTTTCAAAATTATTTACTAGCTTTTTAGACAAGGGAATACCTTCTAAAAGTTTGAATTTTCAAAGTCAATTACTAGCTTTTTAGACAAGGGAATACCTATGAGGAGTTAGGAAGTTTAAATGTAAAGAAGTAAAAAATTAATTAACTAGGTGGAGGGACTTCAACACCTATTATATATATATAAAAGATAATTTTAATTATATATATGTAGTACCCCTCTATATTATTTTATGTGGCACTTTTCACTTCCCAAAATTCAAACAATTTAAGTTTGACCTTGAATTTGAGCATCAAATCCTTTCAAGTAAAATTTATATATTTGGAAACAACGTAAAAAGTACTATAAGTCGCAGTAATCAACAACTCGAAATATTTAAAAGACATGAAAAAATAATGTTCAAAGATAGATGTGTTTGAATCTCGAAATTCAAAAGCTATCACATAAATTAAAACAAAGAAATTATATTTTGTCACTGAAAAGATTGGAGTGAACCCCTAACCTCAAGCTAGTTCTGCCTTACCTATGAGCGTAGTAGAAGGTTCAAGTTTCAACCACATGCACCATAATTGCAGTTTCTTTCCCCCTTGGTTAATCCTAATAATCTTTATTGTATAAAAATTGAGCACAAATAACAAAACGAAACAGACATGAACACAATAGGAATAGAGTTTTTTTTTTTTTTTTTGACAAAATATATACAAACTAGGTCAAAACATACCACTTACATATATAAAACTTTTTATTGTATATGGTCAAAACATATGATTTACATACATGATGCAACTTGGGTGCATACCAAATTTTGTTTTAAAAAATTTGGTCAAAAAATATACAAACTTATTAGTTATTCAGCTTAATTTGTATAAAATGTTAAAGCATATATACAACATGCTTTACTAAATTTGTTAAAGCATTGTTAGCACTCCTCATACACCAGATCATACAACAGATTAATCATCTTCATCGTCATTCTCATGATCCATCAAATTCCAGGACCCATCATCCTGTTGAACCATTCCATTGTTCTTCTCAACCCACCAACAAGTTGGTACACAATATTCATCTTTCAATGCATCTAAATGTTTATTAACAAGTGAAATATCACGTCCTACTTCAAGCTTAAATCCACATTTATTAGCCCCTTGGAATCCAGCAACACCATGCATATGAACTTCCAAACTATGCCAACTTCTTACATCTCCAGGTACTTTCAAATAGCGCGATTTAGTCGTGTCAATAATTAATTCAACTCCTATTTCTGAATAATCGATCATAGGATAATTTGGAACGATGTCTATGGCATTGCTTACGCGTAAAATCCTAAGATTTTCCAGGTTGGAAAATGCATTCTTGAAGTTTGAATCTCCAACTTTTGGACTTGCAAATAGAAAAGCTGTTACTAAGCAACCTTTGTTGAATCCATTTACAACTATGTCAATGGCATTGAGTGTTCCAACTGCTGCGCCCATGCTATGACCAGTTATTGTTATGCTGATTTCTTCACTTTTGTATTCTTCTGCCAATCTCTTTACTTCCTCAATAACCTAATAACAAATTTATGAATCATTTATTAAACATCTTTTATATATATAGACTCTTGGCTCAAAAGAAAAATATTCAATAGGATTATGAGAAATATAAGAAAACCAAAATTACACGATACAAACCAATTGTTGCAAAGGATAGTAATACACGTTGAAGAATAAAAGGGCTCTCACAAAAATTGTGACAACACTAAACTAAATGCTTGTTATTCTAATCTTCGGCTTCCATGCTTTCCTATCAAGGTTATATTCTCAGTTAGCTAAAATTGTGCCACATCTTGTCTAATTCCATCCCTCCAGTTCTATTTTGGCCTAACTCTACCTCTCCTAAGTCCTGCTACAGCCCAACCTCGTGCACTTCGTCACTGGCTCATCTTCGTACCTTCTGTTCATACGCTCGAATAATCTCGGTCTCTTTTCCCTCATCTTGTCTGCCATAGAGGTCACTCCCACATTGTGATCCCCTATAACTTTGTTCCTAATCATATCCCTCCTAATATTCCCACACATCCATTTAAATCCTCATCTCCATCTCCTTCACCCTCTGGATCTGGGCGTTCTTGACTGGCCAACAACCTGCCCTATACAATAATGTTGGTCTAATCATCACCTTGTAGAACTAATTACCTTTAATACTTAGTACACACTCTTGTAGCACAATACCCATGAGGCGAGCCTCCATTTTATCCTTAACGTTTCAATATGGTGTACGATATCATCGTCAATCTGCCGTTCTTCTTGGATTATACCAACTTCTATATTTTGAGAACTCATTCATTTCAAACATGAGGGATGGCCTTGGCTCAGCGGTAAGCTTGCTTACCGTGGTGTGCCAGGGTCAGGGGTTCGAAACGCCCCTCCAGCGAAGCTGGGGTGAGGGCGGGTAGGTCAGGCCCGGAGTGGTCCCCCCTCCCCGACACCTATGGAGTAGGTATGAACCGGGTCGTCCCATTCATTTCAAACATCTCGTTTTATCTTCAATGAATTAGATACTTCTACAATGACAAAAATTATGACATGTTTAAGACTATAAATTCCGACAATAGTACTTTTGATAGTCTAAAAGACTACTCTTTTTCTTAAATTATATGTCCAATCAAACACGTTCACATTTTTACCTGGTCTCTGGCACTTGTCTTATTGAAAGGCGAACGTGGATCTTCTGAAGAATAAATGGAGTACCACCCTCTATGGATTTTAGGGTCAGTGTTACCTCTGAATATTTTGGGTGCTGAAACTTGAAAAAAATCAAGATCATCCACCCAATCCAATGTTTGAACAGTCCCTCTCCAAGAAATAAGAATTTCTCTTCTTCCTAATGCAACTTTTCCTTCATCTGTTGATACAGCTATATAACCTATCCAATTTGATTCCTTGCTCCATGATTCCCTTGACAAAGATTGTATGATAAAGGCTTCTGGAACCTAGATTGAAGATATAATTAATTAGTAAGTAAAAGGTATAATACATAAACACGACTCGGCCTCAGGTTGCATCTGTATATGACCTCAAACAACTTCTGATGGACAGAAATAGACACTTAAACTAATATAAAGTGGAACAAGCAGACACATGCATTCTATATGATATAATATACATAGGACGCCATATAGGACACGAGTCGACCACGTAGGATGTCACAAAGGACTTATGTGTCTACTTGTTCAGCTTTATATAAGTTTAAAAGTGTTTACTTGTGAACAGTCGAAGTTGGAGGACGTACATGCAAATTGAAGTATGCTGATATGACACAGTTTGCATTTTGAGAGTCAAGTAGTTTAATTTTTATAGTGAATTCGGTGTCATGAAATCTTGAATTTCTTAGAAATAAATTTACATATTTTAAAACTACTAAAAAGTACTAAATGTCACAGTAATAGACAATTCAAAATATATGAAGAAAATTATGGTCAAAGAAAACTTGCTTTAATCTTGAAATCCGAACCTCAATTGATGATGTTGCATAAAAATATTTAGTTACACGATATTTGAATGGATTGCCGACGTCAAGTCCAACTTTTGCAAAGAGATCATTCTTGGAATATCTATTATTCCCTGCATTTTTGGAAACTTTATTAAAATTGAAGTTGTCATAACTTGCTTGAGCCATTTCTCCATAGTGAATAATGTATCGACGTAGATCGTGGTCTAAAGGATCCATAAGTCCATCCCAATTGTTCTTCCCACAAAGAACCTTCCATCTTTTTCCTATGCTATAATCCATCGTGTTCGGTTCTTCTTCAAACTCCGCGCATAGCAGGAGCTTTAATGCACCGGACGGCCATTTATCTATCTTGGCCTTGCTTTTTTTCTTTCTTTTGAACCAGTTCCTCATTTGCTAGCTAACTCTTTATAGTCAAACCTTGGCTTTGCCTTCAACTAATTGCTCACTTTATGAATTTGTTGATGATATATATAAAGAAGTGATATTGGCCTTTTGATTTGTGCAAATATAATGGTCAGTTGGAAGAATATTTAACTTCCTCCAACAAATTAGCTCACCTTAAAATGCAAGAAATTATATCAAACTTTCCATCTGGTATGTTTTAGATCACAAGATTAAAGGACATTTTGATATATTTGCCGAGATTCAAAAATCTTGTTTGATTTCTTAAATTTCGTGTTAAGTCAAAACATGTCGTTCTTTTTAAAATAGAGGGAATATATAGTTGCTTCTTTATCACTCCAACTTAAAATATATAGGGAATTAACATGACGCTCCTTCTACTCAAAGCTAAGTGCTAAGCCACCATTGTATCACTTAGCTTCTAAAATAGGAATATACTAGAAACTTGGTCAAGAGGATGATG
Source organism: Capsicum annuum (assembly GCF_002878395.1). NCBI lineage: Eukaryota > Viridiplantae > Streptophyta > Magnoliopsida > Solanales > Solanaceae > Capsicum > Capsicum annuum. Next base: position 8,561,146 of record NC_061121.1, read on the forward strand.
ATCTAAGTTGATCTATAATAGAATGTCCTTGCTTTAAAGCAAAAACAATAAGAAAGCAACTTATGGAATAAAGATAGCGATTGCATGTTAGACAAGCCAAGTATTGCCATTCTTGAAGAACGTGTGAATCAGCAAGTACATCGTGCAAGGTTAAATACGATCGATAACGAAGTAGTACCGTGAAGGATAAAGAACCCCAAAGCAAAATAGAATATGAAAGTGTAAACTCCCAAGCAGTGCGATGGGCATGTATCTTTCTATGATGCTTTAGGATTCCCTTTTTATTATATATGATGTAAGGTGTAAATGCATGCTTGCTTGGAAAAGAAAATTACATTTTAAAATTCGTTGTGATTCTCTTGGGCAAAAAAAAAATTGTTACTTTCAAATAATGCACACATCAATATACACAGCCGATCATTTTCACGTTGACTTGTGATTAACTGTTAACCACCTAAGTAAACTAATTCTAATTTACCTAATCAAGAAAAGGGTCTGAATAATATTGTTTGACATATACAATCACTGATATAAAAAAAAATTAGAGACTAAAAGCAACTTATCAAGACACTTAATTAGATCGATTTTGGATATCAAGAGGATAAAATATCCTTGTATTATTTCGATCACTCATGAGGAGAAACCGGGTGATCCTTGCGCGTTAGAACGTAATCATGGCACAACATGTCTGTTTGCAACATAATTTAAATTCATGGAAACCTTCAAGAATTTTTTATTGATAAATGATTGTGGTTACAAATCTGTTCCTCCTTGATTCTTCTCTCTTAATTTTCTTCGTAATTCGACTTATTCTCAAATATAAGATATCTTTTTATTCAAATATAAGATATCTTTTTATGAATATCCCATAATTTTTTGTGGGATATTGGAGATCCCAATCTTTTTACGAATACTCATCAGGATTATTCAAGATGCCTGTTTCAGGAACATGAACATGTTACCCTTTAAATAGGCGAGATTTAGGGTAAAGTAGCCTTCTAGAACTTTAACAGAATTTAGATTCTTATTGAAGAGTTCACAAATTTTAGATGTCTACAATGATGGACATAGAATTAAGGGATTCTGGGTGTCCTAGGAGATTTGAACACATATTGACGTCTAAAGTGTTAAAGTTCAGCATGAAAATCAAAACACCTAGCAATATATCTTCTTATGTCTACAATGACGGACATAGAATTTAGGGATTCTGGATGTCCTAGGAGATTTGAATACATATTGACGTCTAAAGTGTTAAAATTCAGCATGAAAATCAAAACACTCAACTATATATCTTCTTGGTTTTATGCGTGCCTTTTTGATTCTTACACCAATTTAATTTTTATATATTTCTGATATGATCATACTCAATATGCATCGGGTTTAAAAGGTCCCGGAGTACCACAAAAGTGCACCTAAGTCCGCCCTTGTGGCTTCGTGCCAGGATGAAGCCGGCTGCTGAGGCGTGGCCAGTGACGGCCACGATTGTTGGCATTGGTAGGTTGAAAAGGTCAAATACGAGGGACTTAATTAAGCTTGAAGTGTTCAAAGTATCCAATTCTCATCATTAGTTGCATCTTTACCATTGCTTAACTTCGTGGCTTGCATGTGGACCCCAGAATCGATACGCTGCAGCTTCCTTATCTTTAACTCGTTGCCCATCTTCTTCAGTTCATCATCAAAAACCTCATTAATTATTCCCATTAAAATTATAATTTCTGATCCGGAAATAAACTAAAATATTCTGTAATTTTTAATAATGCCCATATTAATTAATTAATATATAAGACATATAATTCAGGGACTAACTAATATCACTAACCAAATACAGAATAAAATAATCATACATTTAAATCTCGAAATTATTAACCAGCCTTATCCTGACCCCTTATACATTCAACCTCTGATTTGTTGGGCAAGTGCTTGCATGGGCATATAAGAGACATTGGAAAATCATCGCATAAAATTTCTTAAAACTTTATAAAAGAATATTTGTGGAAGTCATCAAGGAACAATACATAATAATGGAATTCTAAATTACTCCTCAATAAATATTAATGGAATAATATTCTCTACAAAACTGCTAACATGTCTTAAGCTCGTATGAGGGGGGAATATCAAAGAGCTGGAAGCTCTAATAAGGCTCGTTGTTGCTAAGATGAAAATTGAAGTTTTTTTTGCATCAACCAAGGCAACCCTCTCATCCTTCTTCTCATCCAAATAGGGATTATATTTCATAAAGATCTTGTTGACCTCATCGTATACGAAATTCCGTGGACAGTAGTTTATAACTAGCTTTCCCAACAGTGCACTTTGCATTTCATTCAATCCACAAGTACGCGATGAAGCAATCTGTGGGAGTGAGATGGTAATGGCTCCAAACTTCTCGTCCATGAAGTTGAAGTAGGTGATGGTAGCATTCGATAACATATCTTTCCAGTAAAGCACTCCATTGAGGAAGACATAATCATTATAATCCCATGGTTTATTTGGGTACTTCTCATCGATTTTCCACCAGGAGTTGGTTCCTAGAGTTAGAATCTTCATTTCATAGCTTCCCGTTTTCACGCTATATACAAGACTAAGAAATTTGTATTTTTCCATATGCGGATCAAATCCCAATAACAACTCAGGTGGATTATGTGGTAGAAGTCTCTCAATCGAGAATGGAAAATCTTTCATCTCTCCTGTGGTGATATTATACAAGTAAGTTTGTGCATCTTTATAGGTAAAGAAACAAACAAGGCCATTGCAATAATTTGAGCAAATCATGCTCTCCCTTCTTGCTCTGTCGAAATAATGACGAGGACTCACGAGTCGTAAATATAATCCCTCTAGTTGTGTTGAGTAATTACAAGTGCTTTGTTCAACTCCAGGACGGCCTTTATATATTTCATATATAAAGGCCGGTTGCTGGAGGACGAGTTTGAGAACGAGCATTGTGCAACTTGAAAAAGTTAAGATCACGTCGAATCAAACTGTTCCATGTTTTAGAAACACACGTGAATCGCATAAGAGATTTAGCTGGAAGCCATGTTAGTATCTTGAATAGCATATCATATGGAAAACCATGTGTCTCCCCCATGCGTCTCCCCCATGCTAGCTCCTTGGCCGCTTTTTTTGGTAGTAACTTCGAATTCACTTAGGGTTCCTGCCATGTTGTTGCTGGCCTTTTTGCGGAAGAAAAAACGAGAGGAGGAAATTAATTAACCCTAGCTAGTAGATTAATTAATTAACATGTTAATTATTATGTATGTCATAAAACAAATAAATAATAGCTCCATATAGAGACACAGCAAAGGTCTCCCTATTTGTGTTGGTTTCCCTGCTGGTTACTGACTGTTATAAATAATTTGGTATTTTTTAAAATAAATTCTAGGAACCCCAAATAAATTTGCGTTTAAACTTATCCAATAGGTTAGTTACGGAGTATAATAATAAATAATTTGGTAATTTTTTAAAAAACTTCTAGGAACCCAAATAAATTGGGTTTAAACTTATCAAATAGGCGGTAATGGATGAAAGGAATATTATTTAATCATATGATTAATTAATGTATATAGTCACTCTATTAAATTAAGAATTAATGTCACGAGACAAAGTTACTTGTAATGCTTCACACTTTTGGGCTAGAATTTAAACCATCCTTCATACGTATATAGATCCGAACTCAATGATTTCTATTTAGAAATAAGTGCGAAGATCAATTCTATAGTGTGGGAACAACTTTGGAGACAAATTGAGGTCATAGGAATCTCTCTGCTCTAGAGTTGAAAATTTTCCTACTGATTGAGTTCTAGAATTGAATTTTTACTAGGGTCAACTTCAAATATTCATTTCTACTAGAATATGAAGTGACTCATTACCTATAAAATTAAATGTATTTGAGTCTTCTTTTCAATGCCTTAAACGGTTCGTAAATCGAAGTTTGGAATGAAAAGTTATGAGCGAAATAGTAGACTTCCATGATTTCAAGGTATCACGGAGCTAGACTTCCGCGATTTTAAGATATCACGGAGGCTAACTTTTGCGATACCATCGTGGCACGGAGGTGAGGTTCCAGTTGTGCCTCCTTTGTTTTCTTTCGCATTTTTAAGGGTCATTTGGTCCTTTCCTGACCCAAAATCGCCCCAACTATTCTAAACGTTTTCTTTCTCTTTTGATTACCCTAAGTCTCAATTAAAACCCTCCTCTCACCCTCTCTAAAGTTCAAAAACTTCCTCTCTTTTTTCCTCTAAGTTCAAGAGATTGTTGGACAATAAAATTCTCGAGGTCGAAAAATAAATAATTCGAGATAAGAAAATACTGCAACAATCGATTTATTGATTTCAATAAGTGAGTGTTACAATCTCTATGATTCCTCTGATTCGCCTTTTCAATTATAAATTCAAGGGCTTCGAGATTGATCTTGAACTTTAGCTTGACGGATTTGATCTTGACATGTGCTTGAATCCAAGGGATTGGTAGCTTGTTCTTGAATCTTACGGTCTTGATCTTGAACTTGAGCTTGATTTGCGTGTTTGATGAGCTTGATCTCGACTTGTACTTGAATTCAAGGGCCTTTGAGCTTGTTCTTGAATCTTGAAGTCTTGATCTTGAAGCTTGAACTTGTTCTTGAATTTTGAACTCTTGATCTTGAAATCTTGAGCTTGTTCTTGAACCCTGAACTCTTGATCTTGAAGCTTGATGAACTGATCTTGAATTCTTGAATTTGTAGAGAAATCTGTTGCTTTGATCCACGAGCTCTCTTTTGCGTTTTGTTAAATTTGTTGGTGACCTTCACAGGATACACGTCGACATTCATGGATTCTTTGTTATCATTTTTAGGGACAAACTTACTCCATTTTTTGGGTTCTTTCTTATCCTTTCCCCTTCGAGGGTCATGGATAGACGCTCCTTCCTTTCCAGCAGAAGACATGCTCAACTCTATGTTGTGAGCACGAGTAGCTAACTCTTCAAAGGATTTTGGTTTAATTCCTTGCAGATGTAGAGAGCCCCCAGTGCATTCCTTGGACGCACATCTCTATTGCAGAAGCTTCACTGAGCCTATCTTTACAGTTTAGACTCGCATTTCTCCATCGATTGATGAAGTCGATGACTAGCTCATCCTTTCTTTGTCGAGTATTTGTGAGCTTTATCATGCTCACTGTACGCCTTGTGCTATAAAACCGATTTAGGAACTCGTGTTCCAATTTCTCCCAACTATCGATGGAGTTAGGCTCGAGGTCCATATACCGATCAAAGGCGTTTCCCTTTAGGGAATGAACAAATTATTTGACAAGATAGTCCCAGCATTATTACATGTCTCAACAAAGTGTGCGACATGTTGTTTCAGATTACCTTTGCCCTCAAATTGTTGAAATTTGGGGGGTTGATAGCCGACATGAATTTTGAGGCTATCTATTCTCGCAGTGTAGGGCTTGGCATACGCAAGGGAAGACTTTGTGACAACATTATACTTGTCCTTGAGGGTCCCTTCAATAAATTCTCTCAATTGCCCAATCGGGATCATTCCTTCAGCAGAAACTTGTACCTCTTTAGTTGGTGGTGTTTGTTTCACATGATTTTCTATCTCATGAACCTCTGGTGCTTTTCCTGGTGCATGGCTAGATTCTTCGTCTATCAAGCCTTCTACCCTATCCACTATCTTATCAATCCTAGTCTCTTGATTCTGAACATAGTTGGTCAGGCCTTCAACTGCCTTTGTCAGATTCCCAAGCTGCTCTTCCATAGACGAGGCATCAATTACCATTACTTGCATGATCACTGGAGATGTTGGCGAGTAACACATATTATCAAATAAGTTGATCTTTGAACTGCTCAACTTATGCGGTGTAAGTGGAGATGACACATTTGTTGAACGACCATCGCTCTTTGCGCCAGAGTATTTGGAACTAGAATGCTCAAGTAGAGCAAGAGTCTTCTTAAGTGATTCCACGACACTACTTCCTCTTTTCGAAGCACTTGTATTGGACTTCGTTCCTTTTGGAGTTGAAGATCCAAAAACTGGAGTTGGTGCGGATGACACTAGACGTGTTTGTTGTCCTAGCAAGCCTGCCTTGCTCCTCATGACTCCTAAACTTCCGAAAGTAACACCAAGGATGCTTTCCACTTCAACAGAGAACCTTGAATCAGCAGCCGTGGAAGCAGTTGATTGAGAGTTGATCTTCTTGGAAGTCATTTCAGCGTTCTTATTCTTCAAAGTCTGAAAAGTTGAGATGAGAGGTAGAGATCGTCCCATTAAGCGTGCCAGAAATTTTTTTCCAACATAATTTAATTCATGGAAAATAAACTTCACCCACAAATAAAAATATGAAGAAATAATAATTTTACTGATAAACGATGTGGGTACAAATCTGTTCCTCCCTTGATTCTTCTCTCTTGTTTTCTCCTTAGTCCGAGGGTCGTCAGTGACGCATTTTTTGAACATAGGAATATTTGAATTTCTTCGTAATTGGAGGGCCATTAGTGGTGTATTTCTCGAACATAGAAATATTTAAATTTGATCTCCAGGAAAAGAGGATTTGTCGATCTTCTTGATTAATTTGATCCCTTTGACCTTTGAGATATTCGAGATTTATGAATATCTCATTGATTTGTGCAATGTTTGGGATCTTGGAGATGCCCCTTATAAAGGATATTTGACCCTTTATATAGGTGTAATTCGGGTTTAGGTAGAGTATCCACCAGACTAGAGTTTGGGTAAAGTAGCTCTCAAGAACTCTAACCAAAATTGAACTCTTTTGTCGAGTCCACAAAATTTCAATGTCTACAGAGATCTCAAGGTTATAAGGTGATCATAGGGTCAAGTTTCAAGGTTCCTCTTAGATCTTCGTCAAAAAGCATGTTAAACATTCCCTACTCTAAGGGAGTCAAACGGGCCGATTAAAACCGGCTCAAACCGGCCCACATAATTAAAACGGCCCTATTTGACCCGGCCCGGTAAGCCCAAGGGCTTTAGGGGTCCGGGTCCCGGTCCGGTTGGGTTTTTGATTTGGGCCCAATTAACCGGCCTGGCCCTGACCCAACCCGATTTGGGTCCGCCAGTTAACCGGCCTGGCCCGGTTAAGTTTTTTTTTTTTTGAAAATTCAGAATTTCACAAACTGAAATTAAAAACTTAGTTTTAATACATTATTAATTTAATATCAAGTATTATTAATTTATTATATTAAGTAGCATATGTTTTATACTTTTATTTAAAGTAGTGTATATATTGAATAGTATATATATATATATATATATATATATATATATATATATATATATATGTATGTGTGTGTGTGTATCTTCTAAATCTAAAGTAGTATATATTTAACGTATACATGTGTATATGTTTTATAAATTAGTATATAACTATATATATATATATATTGTGGTGTATATATATATATGTATTGTAGTATATGTTTTACTTAAAGTAATATATATATATTGAATGGTATATATATATGTGTGTGTGTGTGTGTGCATATATCTACTAAAGTAGTGTATATTTAACGTATAAATTTGTATATGTTTTATAAATTAGTATATAACTATATATATATATATATATATATATATATATATGTATATATTGTAGTGTATGTTTTATTTAAAGTAGTGAATATATTGAATGGTATATATATATGTGTGTGTGTATATATCTTCTATAGATGAGTATATTTAATGTATACGCTAGGTATATGGTTTATAAATTAGTATCTAACTATATATATATATATATATATAAATATTGTAGTATATATATATGTATTTTAGTATGTATTTTATTTAAAGTAGTACATAAATATTGAATGGTGTGTATATATCTTCTATAGACGTATATATTTAACGTATCCAAGTGTATATGTTTTACAAATTAGTATATAACTATATATATACACATATTGTAGTATATATATATATATATATATGTATATTGTAGTATATATTTTATTTAAAATAGTACATATATATTGAATGGTGTGTATATATGTGTATATATCTTCTACAGATGTATTTATTTAATGTATACAAGTGTATATGTTTTACAATTAGTATATAACTATATATATACAGATATTGTAGTGTATATATATGTATATTGTAGTATATATTTTATTTAAAATAGTACATATATATTGAATGGTGTGTATATATGTGTATATATCTTCTACAGATGTATTTATTTAATGTATACAAGTGTATATGTTTTACAATTAGTATATAACTATATATATACAGATATTGTAGTGTATATATATGTATATTGTAGTATATATTTTATTTAAAGTAGTACATATATATTGAATGATGTGTGTATATGTTTTACAATTAGTATGTAACTATATATACACACATATTGTAGTGTATATATATGTATATTGTAGTATATATTTTATTTAAAGTAGTACACATATATTGAATGCTGTATATATGTGTATATATCTTCTCTAGACGTATATATTTAACGTATACAAGTGTATATGTTTTACAAATTAGTATATAACTATATATGTATATACATATTGTAGTAAATATATGTGTATATTGTAGTGTATATTTTATTTTAAGTAGTACATATATGTTGAATGATGTGTATATATGTGTATATATCTTCTACAGATGTATATATTTAATGTATCCAAGTGTATATGTTTTACAAATTAGTATATAGCTATATATATATACATATTGTAGTATATATATATGTATATTGTAGTATATATTTTATTTAACGTATGACATATATATTGAATGGTGCGTATATATGTGTATATATCTTATATAGATGTATATATTTAACGTATACAAGTGTATATGTTTTATAAATTAGTATAATATAACTATCTATGTATATTGTAGTATATATTTTATTTTAAGTAGTACATATACATTGATTGGTGCGTATATATGTGTATATATCTTCTATAGACGTATATCTTTAACGTATACAAGTGTATATGTTCTACATATTAGTATGTAACTATATATATACATATTGTTGTATATATATATGTATGTTGTAGTGTATATTTTATTTAAAGCAGTACATATATATTGAATGGTGCGTATATATGTGTATATATCTTCTAAAGTAGTATATATTTAACGTATACAAGTGTATATGTTTTATAAATTAGTATGTAAGTATATATATATATATATATATTGTAGTATATACTTTATTTAAAGTAGTACATATATATTGAATGATGCGTATATATGTGTATATATCTTCTATAGACGTATATCTTTAACGTATACAAGTGTATATGTTTTATAAATTAGTATGTAACTATATATATATATATATACCTATTGTTGTATATATATATATGTATATTGTAGTATATATTTTATTTAAAGTAGTACATATATATCGAATTGTGCATATATATGTGCATATATCTTCTAAAGTAGTATATATTTAACGTAAACATGTGTATATGTTTTATAAATTAGTATATAACTATGTATGTCTCTCTCTCTCTCTCTCTCTCTCTCTCTCTATATATATATATATATATATATTGTAGTATATGTTTTATTTAAAGTAGACAAGTAGTACATAAATATTGAATGGTGCGTATATATGTGTATATATCTTCTATATGCGTATATATTTAACGTATAAATGTGTATACGTTTTATAAATTAGTATATATATATATATATTGTAGTGTATATATATATATATATATATATATTATACTATTATAGTATATGTTTTTTTTAAAGTAGTACGTGTAGTCATATATAATCATATATTGAATGGTACGTATATATGTGTAATTGTTTATATATTTTTTTAAAAATATATTTTGTATATTGGAGTGTATATAGTGTATATTGGAGTGTATATAATTGTAGTGTATATAGTGTATATTGGATTTTTTATTTTTTTGTAAACGGGTTTGACCGGATTTTGGTGGGTTTGACCGAATTGGGTTAAGTGGGCCGGGTTAGGGTGGGTTTTAATTTTTTTACTGTTGGACCCAGCCCAGCCCGTCTAGCGCCAAAAGCGGCCCTTAACCGGCCCTCAACCCAGTTAAAATAGAAGGGCCAGTTCTGGGTTGGCCCATCCCGGCCCGGCCCGTTTGACACTCCTACCCTACTTCAGTAATTTTTACAAAGTGTTAACTTATTTAGTATTTACATATTCTATAACCATCGTTTGAAACTAGAGTTAGAAGATTTTATTGTGAAAAAGTTTAGTATTGATTTTCCTCTTATTTTAATGTTTTTCTAATTATTAGTATAGGGTTTTGAGATTTGAACATACTATTTAAAAAGGGAGATTTCGTTATATGGATTTACAACTTTAAGTATCTAAATAAAATATAATGATAAATATAGGGAGCTAGATACCTGCACGGTTTTGAATGGGAGAAAGAAGTGAGAATCCTCTTTTCGAATCTAACTCTCCCACTTCAATCATTGCTTTTCTTTCTGTTGCTTCGAAAGTAGCTGCTTCAGCTTCAGCTTCAGCCACTCGAATTTTCGATATTCCTTTTACCATCCATTAGTCATTATTTGCACAAGAATTTTGACAAGCAATGCATCTCGAGCCTGCGCTAATGAAGTTACTGGAGGACCTCTTGAGCAAGTAAAATGATCTGTGGACAATTAGAGAGCCAAGCACCCCAAACCAAGCGCTACAATAACATATGAGCAATACCAGAAGGCAGGTGTTGAATATATGAATCTTTTCGTTGAAGGCAAACATATATGTAAAACCCAAAACTTTCGGGCAAAAAATTTAGACCACTCCACCTATGTAGTTAGACCTAAATATAGAAAATTTGTATCTAGGTGTAATGTTTATATTAAGTTTGGTATAGTATTGGACAGAGGCGAACCCAGGATTTGAGCTTAATGGGTGCACCTCTATGTTTAAACATAATAATTAATAGTGCCAAAGTTCGAAATACAATTCTTTTAAAACTTAATATTATTAAATATCATTAATTTGGTTTAATATGACAAAAGTGTGCTATTCACCTTACTTGAATTCAATGCACTTTTATATTTTAAATAATAATAGAAAATTTTGAAAAAATAGAATTTATGAGAGATTTGTTTGCTAGATGGTTGCTACGTTAGATTTAAGCCTATTTCAAACTTTAAATAGCTAATTTTTAAATAAAAAATAAGTCAATGATTAAAAAATAAAAGTAAAATAAACATTAAACATTATACAGTATAAGATAGGGAGAATATCTATCTTTTTAAATTGGAGGAATTCTTATATTTTTGAAATAAAATTACAAATACGTAAATAATGTGTCTCTCCCTATATATATACTAATTTATGTGTATACGCCTCGCGCGTGTACCTCACTTTATTTGAGTTCAAAGGTTATACTAAATAGGATATTTGTTTAAATAATAAAGATGAATACAATAATTAAATTCATCATCTTTTGGAGAATTTATTTAATTAAACCTAACCTTTACCGAAAAAATTTGTCACAGTTGATCAACATTCATCTACCACCTGTAATTGTAATAAAATAATATGATGATAAAGACATCAAAATAATATAATTAAATCTAACCTTTACACAAAAATTCTCAAAGTTGTCTGACACTCATATACCACATGTAAACTATAACAAAATAATACGATAATAGAGATATCAAAATAATCCAACTAAACTTAACCTTTACACAAAAAGAATTATCAAAACAGAGATATAAAAACAATATAATTAAACCTAACTTTTACCTAAAAAAATTTCTCAAAGTCGCCGACATTTATCTACCACCAGTAAATTCATTTACGACCTGTAAACTACAATAAAATAATACAATAGTGATCACAAAACTTTAGTTTTGATGAAAATAATCCTTGGTTGAGAGAAAATTTTGACCCTAAAGAATGACTTGAATGAAAACAAGGAAGATATATACACGTTGAATTATATTATGTTGACAAAAACAGTGAAGAAGTTGAGGGTTAGAAGATTAAGCATCCACCAATCTATACATGCAACTGAATCAAGTTAGATGAGCATCAATCAAATTTTTTCAATAAGTAAATCGATTTCTTTGGTAGTTTAACGTACATCTCAATATTATAAAAGTATTTCCTTAATAAACTTCTATTTTGGGCATATTTTTTTTATCCTATTATAGGAGTATTTTTCTAATTATCAGTAAAGAAAAATATTAATTGATTCTCCTTCCATATATTATAAAGTGCACGTGTGTTTAATGTAAACTAAAATTAACATGAAAATATTTTATATTATGGATATTAATTAGATTATCCACATAAGTTTCTAAGATTAACATGAAAATATGGGGTTTACCTTTCAAGGGGACGTGATAGTTTTGTCAAGAAAACAAGACAAGAGTCCAATCACCTCAATTTTAACCCGTTGCTTAATTACATAATTACATTAACATGAAAATATGGGTTTACTTTTCAAGTATCATGCTATAAGTTGTTTATTGAGGTGAGAGTCCTCAAAAATACTTTTTCTATCTTTTTAAGGTAAATATAAAATTTTCGTACATTATTAGTGTGTATTTTTATTTGTGTATTTCCTTAATAGAGTTCTATTTTAGGTGTATTTTTCTATCCTATTTTAGGAGTTTTCTAATTGATCAGTACAAAGAAAAATATTAATTGATTCTCCTTCCATATATTTAGGAGTCTCATATATTTTAGGAGTCTAGGTAATATAATAAAAATAATTAAATAATAAATTAAAGAAAATAGTTAAATTGAAAAAAATAGTGAAAAGACAATTTTGTCTAAAGAAGGATATTTTAAAGAAGGACAAAAAGTTCAAATTACTTTTTTAAGGGTCTTCACACTTTTAATATATTATATAGATATATAGATTATAGATATAAATTATAGATATAGTAGATGGAATATTTAAAATATTATATGTTAACGTTGTTTGAAGGGGGTGAAAATAGGCAACAAAATTGTTGTTGTTGGGTTTCGAACCCAAAACATCCAATAAACAAGGAGACTTTAAGTGACAAGCTAGACCATCTCACCATTCCAATCAGTTATCCTTTGGGGTGCACTTCATATATTTAGTTAAATTTCCTGGTATATATATACAGATACAAGTGTATATACCGAGTTTTCCTCGAGGCTAGCGGGTGCACGTGCACCCTCTACTATCAATGTAGGTCCGCCCCTGGTATTGAATATCAATTAAAGGCATAAGAAATCTTTAGCACAAAATGAGTTGAAAGGTCGTTTGGTGATTAAGTTTTCATATAGATTCGTACAAGAGTCAACTTCAAACAAGCATTCCTCCTAGTATATGTAGAGTTATGTGAACTTATCAAATTAAAGATTTTTGAGTCTTCTTTTCAATGTCATGCCAACCATTTATTAATCAGAGTCCGAAATAAAAGGTTACGATCATTTTAATAAAAGGTGACAAAACAATTACACAACCAGATGTAAACCCTCCTTCAAAGGCAATTTCATCCAAACCTTTTCAAATACTTCCAACACAATCTAAACTTTTTCTTTTTCTTTATCATTTTTCAAATATTTTTCAGCACATAACACCTTATTCTCCTCCCTAACACCACTATTAAGAATTCTCGAGAATTGGATTAAGAATAAAGTCAAATCCCTTTATTCTAATCACAATTCTTCTACTATTTTTGAGGTATATAAAACTACTCTTTCTTCATAATTCCTTGAATTCCGTGTTCTCCAATTCAAATTATTCCAACATAAAATAGAGTTGAAGAATCCCTATAATCATATTTCCTCAATAAATTCTCTGTCACACCCCCTTTTTTTTTAAATCAAAAAGATGGATTTTAAGTTCAAAAAGGGTTTTATTATTAAGTGACAAAAGAAAATAATTTGTTTTAAAAAAAGGATTTTTAACAATCAAAACCCAGAGTCGCCACTTGACATAAATATGAAGTGTCAAGTCATCTTTGAATTTTTTTTTCAAAATAATTTTTGACTCTTAAAACTGGTTTGCGAGCAGAGATTTCAATTAAGGAATTTTGTTGATTGAGGGAAAGGTGTTAGTCACCCCTCGATCTGGTGGTTCAACCGCGGTCGCTTCGTAGAGTATATTGACTAGTACAACACTATGAAATATATAAAATAAGCAAAACACACAACAAGAAAACAAACAATCAAACAACCCCAAACTTTAAAATAATGTCCAGTCCAATTAATTACAATCCAAAATAAAATGCTGAAATGAAAAACCTAAACTATTCTAATTACCCTAACTATGTTTTACCCTATGCCTCAGGTCTTGATCACGAACCTCCTTTGTGTATATGATACTTCGGGGCATTCCCCGGTAAATAAGTACAATGTGCCTTGAGGCATTCCCTGATCAAATAAGTACAATTGCTCCGAATGCGATAAAACAAAACTATTCAACAAACATTTCGAACATTCAACAATCATTGGTTCTTACGGCTTGCCTACCCGACCTAAGATTTACCTATTAAATTTTCTATCTAAAATATAATATTATCGAATTCAACAACATTCATCAATGAATCAAAATAATCAATATTCACCTTATTCAATTTTCAATTCCTCCCCCAAATTTCAACTCAAGGTTCCAACATAACAATTCATAATTATTATTTTCAACAATCCACGATCATTATCAATGAACTCAAACGACAAATCAAAATTACCAAACATTCATATCATATTATGCTTCACACAAATCAATCACATATAATGAAATATAAATGACAAGAGATAGAATTGAATCTTAGATCAACCTTTTATTGTGCAAGTTATGTAATTGGGAGACGAAAGCAGACCCAAAAACCTCGATTCAACCTCAACGCGAATCCCAAATCAACTTTTTTAACCTCGCATTGCGTTCTAACCAAAACCAAATGCTTTTCTAATGTGTTTTGGTGCTGGGACCAATTAGTTGTTGTTGTTTTTGATGGAAGTCGACTAGAATTGGATTTGTTGTTTTTCGACGAAGATGGGTAGTTTCTCAATGAATTTTCCTCGCCTGAATAGTACCAACAGTGATGGTGGTGGTCGAGTTTTGTGATTTTGGTGAAAGTGGAGCCGATTTTCATCTCGCCGGAGCTCCAGCAAGCTAAAATAGAGAGCAGATCAAAATTTCAAGCGATAATGACGTTTTTCGATGAAAACTTGCCGAAATAGTCAGCCTCTGCCTATTTTGACTCACTCGATCTCCCTCATCTATTTGATTCTCACTTTCTTTGATTTTTATTCACAGTTCCGATTGCCAAAATGTAGGGATTCATAGAGGAATCCGAGGGTCTAGAAGTTGAATAGGAGTCTATACGGAGAAGAATCGAGTAATTAGCTATGGGGTTGGATTAGGGAAGAAGATAAAAATAGAATTTAATTAGTAAAACTGTATTCGTGTTCAATTGATGGTCATTATTATAGTGCATACAAGCATTTGTAGTAACCAACTTTCCCACTATCTAACAACCACTTAACCAACTAACTAACAACTTAATTGATCAACTAATCAGTTATGATGACTCATCTATGACTCAGCTAACTAATGATGACCCAGCTAACCACTTCACTATATTACAATACTCTTATATCAGTGTTCCCCTGTAATAAGAGATCCTTAACCTCAAGGATCAAAGTGAGGGAACCTAGTCTTAAGGATGGTTACAAATTCCCAAGTAGCATAATCTGCAGATAAACCTTGCCACTTGATCAACACCTGGGCAACAACTTTATTTCCTTTCTTAACCATTCTCCTTTGTAACGATTAGAGCATTGGGGACCAACAATATTAGTAGTAGGGGGATGTGAGATTTGGTTCGGAATAACATGACATTTCTTGAGGAGCGATACATGTACAGTAGGATGAATCTTAACGGATGAGGGAAACAAAAGAGTGTAAGCGACAGGTCCAAATCTTTAATGACTTGAAAGGTGCCATAGTATTTTTCTACAAGTTTGTGGAAAGAATGTTAAGCAGTAGTGACTTGTCTATAAAGTTGCACCTTTAAATAGACCAAATCCCCGACTGTAAATAACCTATAAGAATCTTCTTGTTGTTTAATCCTCAATTGAGCCCTCTCAAGGTGATTTTTAAGTAGTTGCAACTTTATTTCTCTGTTAAGTAATGTGTTTTCAACCTCTAAGGAAGCTGATTTACCAGGTAAGAATGGGAGGTGTAGAGGAGGAGGACGTCCATATAAAGCTTCATATGGAATGGTTTGAATAGTTGAGTGGAAAGAAGTACTGTACCAGTACTCAGCCATGGGTAAACAAGAATACCAATCAGTGGCATTTTCATTACAAGAGCACCTCAAATACGTCTCTAAGCACCTGCTCAGGACTTCAGTCTAGCCATCAGATTGTGGATGATAAGATGAAGAAGTATTTAATTAGAATCTATATAGTGCTAACAACTCTTTCCAAAAATTGCTAAGGAAAACAACATCTGTGTCATTCGTGATAGCATCGGGAAAATAATACAATCGTACAATGAAGTCAATAAACACCTTGGCCACATATTGAGTTGTATAGGGATGTTTCAAAGGGATGAAGTGACCATATTTTCTTAACCTGTTAACAACCACCAAAATAACCTCATGACCATTTGATTTAGGAAGTCCATCAGTAAAATCCATGTTAATTTGAGATCACACACCTTCAGGAATGGATAATAGTTGCAGCAACCCAGGGTAAGCAGGCAAATAAGCTTTGTTTGTTTGACATGTATCATATTTTTGCATAAAAGACTTGACATCTTGTCTAATACCTTTCCAATAGAACAATATGAGTAACCTCTTTAAGGTTGCATCAACCTTGGAGTGACCCTCTTAGAAGTACTGTGACACAATGTGATAATAGATTCTCTTAAGTTTGGTACTCTTCCCACCACCAATCTACCTTTTCTTCTAAGTTATTGTGCCAAGTGAACTGAGAGATGCTAGTACCAGCTTTTCATTGCTCAATAATGTTCTTCATTTCAACATCTGAATCCTAAATGGATATAATCCTTTGCATTAAATCAGAACTTGATGGTGAAATTTTAAGGACATAAGCTCAAAACTAGAAATCCTGGATAAGGCATCAACCACTTTGTTCTCTACTCCTTTTTTTATACTCAATAGTGTAGTCAAAAGACATCATTTTTGTTAGCCCCATCAGTCGAGAGTTGGTAGGAATTTTCTGCTTCATCAAGTACTTCAAAGCCTTTTGATCAGTTCGAATAATAAACTTTTGACCAAGAAGATACTGTGACCATTTTGTCACAGTATGCACAATTGCTAAAAACTCTCTATCATATACAGACATGGCAGCATGCCTGTTAGACAGACCTTTGCTAATGAAAGCAATGGGATAACCTTGCTGCATAAGGACTGCTCTCATACCATATCCACTATCATCTGTTTCCATAGGAAAAATTTTACTAGCATCCGGTAGTGCTAATACAGGAGCTTTTGTTAATGCTTCCTTCAGTTGAACAAAAGCAAAATCAGCTTCAGTAAACCATTTGAAATTACCATTTTTGAAAAGATCATTAAGTGGTATGCATATCACCCCAAACTTTTTAATGGATCTCCTGTAATAACCAGCCAATCCTAAGAAGCCCCTTAGTTGTTTGAAAGATATTACTAGTGGCTAATTCTGTACAGCTGTGACCTTTTGAGGATCAGTTGCTACCCCATCTTCAGATATGAAATGGCCTAAATATTCAATTTTAGGAACCCCAAAGAAGCACTTGTTCTGCTTAGCAGACAACTGAGGCTAGTACAAACTTCCTAAGAAACTGCTTGAACATAAAATTCATTAGTCCTTGAAAAGTTGCAGGTGCATTAGATAGACCAAAAGGCACTACCAGATATTCAAAACGGTTTGAGTATGTCCTAAATGTAGTTTTAGGAATGTCCTCCACTGTCATCCTCTATTGATGGTAACCAACTGTAAGACCCCGCAAAATCTTACGTTGATGATCAGCTCTTTTAGCTATCAAAAGGTCTATAGAAGGTCCAACACTTAGAATATTTAGGTTAATGTTCAACACTTAGTTTTATTTTAAGCCTCTGAACTTCGGGGATTTATTTGATGACCTTTATGACCTCTGTTTATTGATTTTCAAGTTGCGTTACGATGGGGCAAGGTAATAGTACATTCCGGATGAGTTTTGGCAATTTTGAAATTAGTTTAGGGCATGCTTAGATTTTGAAACAGTAAGGTCATGCGATTTGCATCGAAGCATGCTCCATCTTACAGGTCCTAGCATGCGATGCATGCTCCAGTATGGAGGACTAGAGAATGCGATGCACGCTCCATCGTATGCTGCTGAAAATTGTAGCTTCCAGCTAAGCATTTTAAGGACAAAATGGACCTTTTTTCCACCCTATATAAGTTCAAAAATATGGGATTTAACCCATTGTGAACCAAAATATACCCATATTTCTCAAAATCCTCTCAAGAATACCTTAGGGCTTTCAATTGGGGTTTCAAGTTCAAGAAACTCAATCGTCAAACTTCATAAAATCAAGAACTAAGGTACACATTGTGTTGATTCATGTATTTACTTTTATGCATGAAGCTCAAGAACCTTGTTTTATTTATAAATCATGGTGTTTATATTGTGGGTTATTTGTAACCATGTTGTTGATGATTAAATGATTCCCAAGTTGGAATCTTTATGTGTTATTATGAGTTTATGATGTCATATGAGCTGGAAACATGTAAATTTGGTTGTTCATGATGAATAATTTGATGATTACACCTATGCCTAAGTGGTGCATGTAAGGTGTTGGATAAAAAGCCTTAAGAGACTAAAAATCATGTATTATAGTTAAATTGTGACCTAAAGAACAAATGCTGATATACCCTTATGAAATAATGACTTCTATGATATTGTTATGCATTATGATTGTTGATGGAATGTTCATGAAACTAGATTGATGGACTTATGGCATGTTGTTATATGCATTCCCTTCCATGTATAAGACTTTGAGAACTATGTGTAGTATGAAATCCCCAACTTGTGGCATTATGAATTGTGGACTTTAGTCCTATGATCTAGAAGTGTCATGTTATGTCAGTTTCCTTCTATCGAGTCCTGGGGGTGCTTGTACCCCAAAAATATAGCTGTGTGCCTAGAACCAGTGTCATTTTTTCACACTATCCTTAGTCAAGCCATGATCCATAGAACTCAGTCAGTTGTGTGACTCAGGAAAGTTTAGTAACTCAGTAATCTCAGTAGTATTCCATCAGTCAATAGAACTTTATGAATCTAGTCAATTTAGTTTAGTTATTCATTTTTAGTGTCTATTCAAATGGGAATGAGAATTAGAACCGAGTGAACCCAATGATGGGAACACACATTGTTAGATGAGGGTGTGGTTCTTAGAAGTTATCCTTGCATTCCAGAACTATGTAGCCAGCATAGGTTGAGACATCAACACTATCAGATGAGGGTTGATGAGGTAGATAAGCACTGTCAGATGAGGGCCTCTCTATTTTCTTTTGGGGACGCTGTTAGATGAGGGTTACCCATAGCTTGTCTTTACCAGTGGTGCGGTATTAATACCCTTCTAAGTGGGGTTATAGATTGGACACTAACTCAGCCATAATGGCGTATTAGGGGCATGTCAATTAGATGACTACTTCGTATAGTTTCAGTATCAGCATCAACAAAGAACTCAGATAGTTCTTCAGATTTTAGGACTGTCGATACAGTCAACCTAGCTTAGTAAGGAACTCAGATAGTTCCATCAGAATCAGGACTGTTAGAATAGTCACTAATGTTATTAGTATTCAGATTTCGAAATTATGTTATCACGATATCAGTGTCAGTTACTATGTGTTCATGTATGTGTTCTCATGTTCATGTTAGATAGCCAGTTAGTATAGTTCATGTATGCGAACCCTTTGCATTCAGCCTACCTTACATGCATACCAGTACATTCAAAGTACTGACATATTTGCTCTATGGTGTCTTATACCATAGGTTCAGAAGCACGAGCTCCAGAGCCTCAATAGCAGTCCAACTTCTGCAGTCAGAGTTAGCTGTGAGTCGTCATCCCCCAAGGACATGATCACTATTTTATTTCCTTATTATTTAGTTTATTTCAGTAGTTGAAGTTAGTTGGGGACTTTTCCCATCAACTCCTTATTCAGATAGTTTAGTTTTAGAGGCTTTTCAGACTAGCATATTTAGATAGTTGTTTTATTTTAGTATTTTCAGTTTTTGGTATTGTGATACAACTTTTCAGATATTATACCTTATTAGATGTGAACCTTATGGCCTTTCAGCTATTATTCTACATTTATACAATATGTTATACAGTGCATAGGTACATATATATTCATAGGTTAGCTTGTGGTCTTTCGAGGTTATAGGCACCGTGTAGTATTTCGGGTACCATATTTAGGGCATTACAAACTTGGTATCAGAGCCTAAGGTTCAATAGTATCCTAGGAAGTCTGAAAAGCCGCATCTAGTAGAGTCTTGTACATAGGTGTATTACACGCCATATTTATGTGCAGGAGGCTATAAGATGTTTTAGGAACAGGTTCCCTTTTTTCAATATTCATGTCATGCTAGTGAACATAATCTCAAAAAAATTAATCTCTCAGTCTAATACTCTTCTCTTCTATTTACAGAACATGCCTCCTAAGAAGAGAACCAGAAATCAGTCAGCCCCTCATCCCAAAGATCCTTTGAGCGATTATGTTTCCCATGCAGAGTTCAGAGTTGTATTTACTACTCTTGCTCAGTTTGTTGCTGCTCAGAATGAACGACCAACTGTCGTTCCGGCCAAATGGCCAATTCAGCTGCAGCCAAGATTTGAGACTTCACCTGAATGAATCCTTCATCTTTCCTCAGGTCTAAGTCAGATCAGGACCCTCAGAAATTCATTGATCTGGTTCAGAAGGTGACTGACATCATGGGGGTGACTATTATTGAGAGTGCTAAGCTAGCTGTATATCAGTTGTAGGATATGGCTCATACTTGGTTCAAATAGTGGAAATCAGAGAGGTCAGATGATGCAGGGCCTATTAAGTGCGAGGAGTTTGTCATCGCATTCTTAGATAGATTCTTTCCCTAAGAGCTAAGAGAGTCTAAGGTGTTAGAATTTATCAACCTCAGGCAGGGCAACATGATGGTAAGAGATTATTCTCTTAAGTTTACCCAATTAGCCAAATATGCTCCTCATGTGGTTGCAGATAGTAGGGCTAAGATGAGTAAGTTTGTGTCAGAGGTGAATGATAATGTGGTTAATAAGTGCAGATTCGCCATGCTAAATAGTGACATGACTTTAGTCATACTTATGACTCATGCTCAACAAATAGAGGAGCAAAAGATTAAGATGAGGGAGAAGCAGAATAAGAGAGTAAGGATATATAGTTTCAACTTTGCTCAGCCCAAGTCAAAAGGAGGAAACTGTTCTCAGTTTCGTCCTAAGTCATCATCCCCATCTCCTTCTTAGGCTAGTGCTCTAGCTCATAAGTTTAGAGATAGGACGCCGGGATCTAAGTCTAAGGGTAGTGTCAACAATGCCCGAACTAATCCCCTTTGTTAGACTTATGGTAAGAACCACAGGGGTGCTTGCAGAGCTGGCAGTGATGCCTGTTTTGGATGTGGCAAGCCAGGACATAGAGTCAGAGATTATCCCCAATCAGGTTATCAGGGTCAGCAGAACCGTTCCTCAGCTCAATCCAGTCACCCAAATTAGTAGGGTGCCACCTCCAGTGCTACTAGAAGGCAACACCCAAATCAATTCTATGCTCTCCAGTCCCGACAAGATTAGAAAAATTTTCCTGATGTAGTTACTGGTATGTTACAAATCTTTTAGGTATATGTTTATGCTTTGCTAGATCCCAGAGCTTCTTTGTCTTTAGTTACTCCCTATATTACATGCGATTTCAAAACCAGTCCTAAAATTTTAGCAAAGTCCTTCTCAGTCTCTACCCTAGTGGGTAAAACCATCATAGCCCAGAGGGTATATAGGAACTGCCCGGTTATGATATTTTAGAAAGTCACTTCAGCAGACTTAGTCAAATTAGAGATGACTGATTTTGATGTCATTCTCGACATGGATTGAATTTATTCCTATTATGCCACAGTCGAATGTAGAAATAGAATAGTCCAGTTTTAGTTCTTGAATGAACCCATCCTAGAGTGGAAGGGTAGTGTATTTGCTTTCAGGGGTTAGCTTGTTTCCTACCTTCGGGCAAGGAAAATGATATCTATGGGATGTGTTTATCATCTTGTTCAAGTTAAGGACATTAGTTCAAAAACTCCCAATCTTGAATCAGCCCCAATTGTGAATGAGTATTTAGATGTATTTCCTGAAGATCTTCCAGGCATTCCTCCCAAAAAGGAAATAGACTTTGGTATTGATTTTCTTCC
The DNA here is from genome assembly GCF_002878395.1 of Capsicum annuum. Classification (NCBI taxonomy): domain Eukaryota; kingdom Viridiplantae; phylum Streptophyta; class Magnoliopsida; order Solanales; family Solanaceae; genus Capsicum; species Capsicum annuum. Next base: position 8,583,490 of record NC_061121.1, read on the forward strand.
AGGTACTCAGCCTATATCTATTCTGCCATACAGAATGGTACCTTTAGAACTCAAGGAGTTGAAAGAAAAATTAAAGTATCTCTTAGATAAGGGATTCATCAGACCCAGTATATCCCTGTGGGGTGTACCAGTCTTATTGGTGCACAAGAAAGATGGTTCTCTCAGAATGTGCATTGATTTCCTTCAGCTCAACAAGGTCACGATCAAGAACGAGTATTTTCTTCCCAGAATTGATGACTTGTTTGACCAACTTCAGGGTGGCAGTTACTTCTCCAAGATAGACCTCATATCCTGCTATTATCGCTCAGAGTCAGAGAATGTGACATTCCAAAGACAGCTTTTCGTACTCGATATGGTCACTTCGAGTTCCTAGTCATGTCCTTTGGTCTTACTAATTATCTAGCAGCTTTCATGGACTTGATGAACTAGGTGTTTAAGTAGTACTTGGACATTTTCATCATAGTCTTAGTAGATGACATTCTTGTTTACTCCCGCAGTGAGCAAGATCATTTAGACCATCTCATAATAGTATTGTAGACTCTCAGAAATCATCAACTATTCACCAAATTCAGTAAGTGTGAATTTTGGCTAAGGTCAGTAGCATTCCTTGGTCATAGCATTTCTGGTGATGGCATTAAAGTAGATCTTTAAAAAACCAAAACGGTAAGAAACTGGTCTCGCCCTATCTCTCTATCAGATATCAAGAGTTTCTTGGGTTTGGCTGTCTATTACATATGATTTGTTGAGGGATTTTCTTCTATTGCATCCCTTATGTCCAGATTGACTCAGAAGAAAGTTAAGTTTTAGTGGCCAGATCCTTATGAGAAGAGTTTTCAGGAGTTAAAGACTCGACTCACCTCAGCTCCAATTCTAGCATTACCAGATGGTCCAGATGGGTTCATAGTGTGTTGTGATACATCCAAAGTAGGGTTGGGTTATGTCCTCATACAGCATGATAATGTCATAGCCTACGCCTCCAGATAGCTAAAACCCCATGAGAAGAATTATCCTACTCATGATATTGAGTTAGCATTCATAGTGTTTTCCTTGAAAATTTAGAGGCATTATCTATATGGAGTTCATGTAGATGTGTTCATAGATTATAAGAGTCTCCAGTATGTCTTTTGTCAGAAAGATCTCAATCTTCATTAGATAAGGTGGTTAGAGATCATGAAGGATTATGACATAAGTGTCCTTTATCATCCGGGCAAGGCCAACGTTATGGATGATGCTCTCAGTAGGCTGTCTATGGGTAGTGTTGCTCATGTTGAGGACAGTAAGAAGAGGCTAACTTAGGAAGTCCATCAGCTTACCAGACTAGGTGTCCGCTTAGTCGACTTTGCAGAAGGTAATTTATGGGTTTAGAGTAGTTCAGAATCATCTCTAGTTTTTGAGGTGAAATAAAAGAAATATAGATATCCCAGCCTTATTAAGTTAAAAGAATTCATCAAGGATCAGAAAGTAGAGGTTTTCTCCCAAGGGGGAGATGGTGTTTTGCGTTGTCAGGGTCGTCTTTGTGTTCCAGGTGTAGATGACTTAACGCAGCGAATTCTTACAGAAGCACATGGTGCGCGCTACTCTATTTATCCAGGGGCCACAAAGATGTACCATGACTTGCGGGAGATCTATTGGTGGAGTTAGATGACAAGAGATTTTGTAGATTTTGTGGCTAAGTCTCTACGTGTCAGCAGGTTAAGATAGAGCATCAGAAGCCTAGTGGTTCCATGCAGGAGTTCACCATTCCTACTTGGAAGTGGGAAGAAGTGAACATGGATTTTGTGATGGGTTTGGCTCAAACTCGCCATCAGCATGATTTAGTTTGGGTCATTGTAGACAAGATGACCAAATCAGCCCATGTCCTTCCAGTCCATACCTCTTATTCAGTCGAGGATTATGCCAAACACGACATAAAAGAGTTGGTCAGATTGGACAATGTTCTGTTATATATTATCTCAGACAGAGGTACCCAGTTCATCTCTCACTTCTGGAAAGCATTCCAAAAGGGTCTTGGTACCCAAGTTCATATTAGTATAACCTTTCATCCCCAGATAGATGGACAAGCAGAGAGGACCATACAAACTTTAGAAGATATGCTAAGGGAGTGTGCAATTGATTTCAAGGGAAGTTGGGATAACCACTTACCTTTTATTGAGTTTGCATACAACAACAGCTATCATTCCAGTATTAAGATGGCTCCATTCAAAGCTCTCTATGGTAGGAGATGCAGATCTCCAGTCGGTTAGTTCAAAGTTAGTGAGGCTTCAGTTATAGGGCCTCACTTAGTATTTGATGTCTTAGAGAAAATTCAGTTGATCAGAGAAAGACTTCGGGCTGCTCAGAGCCAACAGAAGTCTTATGCAGATGTGAGCAAAAAAGATCTCGAGTTTGAGATTGGTGATTATGTTTATCTCAAGATCTATCCCTTGAAGGGAGTGAAGAGGTTTAAAAAGAAGGAAAAGCCTAGTCCCCAATATATCGATCCCTTCAAGATTCTCAGTCGCTTCAACAAGGTATCTTATGAGCTCGAATTGCTTTTAGATCTAGCCTCAGTTCATCAAGTCTTCTATGTTTCTTTGCTCAAGAAGTGCTTAGGTGACTCAGCAGTAGTAGTCCCTATTCAAAGCATTGATGTTTAGAACGACCTCTCTTATAAAGAGATTCTAGTCGATATCCTAGATTATCAGACTCGTAGACTGAGGAACAAAGAAGTTTCTCTAGTCAAAGTTCTTTGACAGAATCAAACATTGAGGGAGCTACTTGGGAAGCAGAAGCAGACATACAAATCGAGTATCCTCACCTCTTTTCTGTGAACTCAGACTCAGCCCAAGGTAATAGTTCTCCTTAAGTTTGTTCAGTTTTTTGTTTTAGTCCATCACAAACTTGGTATTAAATACTATCACATATTCAGTCCTGTATTCACGTCTTAGTTTAGTTAAGTAATCATGCATCAGACATGCATTCTCATTGTGAGAAAACTTAGTTCATCAGCACACTCAGTTATGCATTCAGGAATTTAGCTTATCAGTCATGCATCAGATATGCATGTTCAGTATGATATGTTCAGCTTATCAGTTATACCAGTCATGATCTCATGTTGTTATGTAACACTCTGATTTTCTGAACCGGAATTCTACATAGTGCTCATGACCCCGAAGGACCACAAGCTAACCCATGACTGATATCTGTACCTGTATACTGCATAATATAACATAAAAGTGTGGAAACATGTACTGAATGGCCATAAGGTTCAAATCTAGTTAAACATCTGATACAAATAATGTCTAAAATAACTGTCTGACATGTTGTAGTCTGGAAAGTCTCTAAACTGTTTGAATAAGGAGTTGATGGGATATGTCCCCAACTAACTCTAACTACTGAAATAAACTAATCACTGAAATAGTAATGAAATCGTCATGTCCTCGAGAGATGAGGACTCATTTCTAACTCTGACTGCTGATACTGGAATCTACTACTGATCTGGAGCTCGTGCCTCTGAACCTATGGTGTAACATAAGAGAAAGCACCATAGTGTAAATGTGTCAGTACATTTGAATGTACTGAGTATATAAGTGAGATAGGTTAAATGCAAAGGGTTATGTGCATGCACAATGCTGACTAATATGAACGTGAGAATATATGCATGCCTAAGTAACTATAACTGAACTCATGGAAATATTAACTATTGAGTCTGAATACTGACGTCATGACTTTGCTGATACTGAGATACTGAATAGATGAATGACTATTTCTGACAGTTCAAATTATGAAGAACTAGTCTGATTGACTATCTAACAATCCTGAAACTGAACACTAATATCATAAGCTATGACGACTGATATAACTATGATGATCGGTCTAACCGATGTAACTGATACTGAGTGGTTGTATCTGATAGTCTAAATCTTCTAATAATGGTTAAGAGTGACTAAGCTTAAGATCAGGCCTCAATAATGGGTGATCTCTGGAACTGATAATGAGAATACTCAACTTAGTCTGAGATTGAGATCAAGCCTATCTGATGGGAGACCTCTATAAGTACTGATACTGAATAACTTAATGAGAGACCAAGCCTATATAATGGGTGGTTTTTAAATTTATGGAACTATCTGAGTTCCTCACTGAGATCGATGACTGTATCTGACAGTCTTGATTTTTGATTTCTACTCTAAAGATTGGTACTGAAACTGTAACTATAGGAAGTAATCACCTAACCGACATGCCCTGCTATTGAACTGGTGGGGTCCAATCTTTTTCCTAATTGGAAAGGTGTCAATACTATGCCACGGGTAAAGACACTACTAACTGAACCTAGGATGCCAAGCCTAATATAATGGGTGACTCCTAGTAGGAGCCAAGCCTGATATGACGGGTGAATTCGGGGAGGTAGTCAAGCCTAATATGATGGGTGATACCTGGTGGGACCAAGCCTAATATAACGGGTGGCTCCGGGTCCTGTGCTGGCTACGCAGTTCTAGAGTACAGGGATTGCTGCTAATGACTCTGCCTTTATAATGGGGAAGTCTCCATCCCCATATTCGCTTGGTGCTAGTTCTAACTCCCAACTAAAAGACTCTAAGTTGATTAACTGAGCTGAACTGATTGACTAAACTGAACTGACTAGCTGAACTGGACTAGGTTGAGTTAACTGAACTGATACTAGTGATATTATTTAGCGGAGTTAAACTAAGTTTATACTGAATTTCCTTGATTGAAGAAACTTATTGAATTAAGAGGACTGACTGAGAGTACTGAAATTACTGAGATCGCTAGGAATACTGCTGTTACTGAGATCACTGAGATTACTAAGTACTGAGATTACTGAACTACTAAGACTACTGAGATTTTTGAGGTTTCCTGAGTCACATGACTGACTGAATTCTATAGCTCATGGCTTGACTGAGAGTATCGTGATAACATGACATGGCTCTAGGCACACAACTATATTTTTTAGGTACAAGTACCCCCAGAACTCGATAGAAGGAAACTGACACACATGACTGACTTGATCATACGAATAATATTCACAATTCATAATACCATAAGTAGGGGATTTCATGCTACACATGATTTCATATTCTTAATCATGAAAGATAATGCATATAACATGTACATAATTGCATGGTTCTAATTTCATTAGCATTCCATAGCATAACAACAATACATAATAATTTGCATGGAATTTATGTTGAGTTATAAGGGATAGAGAATGGACTTGTCATTTGGGTTCTACTTAGTTATATTGCATGATTTCTAGTCTCTTAGGTATTTTATCAAATACCTTGCATGCACACTTTATGGTATAGGTTTATTCATGACTTCAACCACCCAAATCACTCAAAATTCATATATTTCAGCTAGTATGCCATCCTAATTTCATACAAACCCATAAAGATTCTATCTTGATATCATTCAACACATAAACAAGATCAACAATCAAATCAAAACATAACAAGCATGGCATATAGTTTAAACTAGGGTTCTTGAGCTCTATGAACGGAATGGATCCATAGATGAACACTACGCATACCTTATCTCTTGCTTCAATGAAGATTAACAGAGAGAATTTCTTGAACTTGAATCTTCTATGAAAAATCCTAATGTGTTCTTGAGAGGATTTTGAGACAAGAGGTTGTATTTTAGTGTTATGGAGGCTTAATCCCTTGTTTTTGAGTATATATACTAAGGAAAAATGACCAAAATAACCCTGAGAGCACGGAAGTGGAATGCTGAAAAACTGGCAAGCATTGTAGTTTCCCAGGCGGCGCCTGCCTAAGCCCGATGGACTACCCCAGTCGGTGCCTACCTTATCCCGACGGATTATACCAGGCGGCACCTAGCTTATTGCACTGCTATAGCTGGGGTGTCGCGGGCTTATCACCCCGAGCTACTATTTTGGAAACCCAAACATACCCTTACGCCTTACAAAAATGAAGGTTGGAAAGGTCGTCAAATAAATCCTCGAAGTTTGGAGGTCTAAAATGAAACTAAGTGTTGAATCTTGAACATTTAGCAAAATTTTTCTAAGTCTTGGCTTGGAAAGCTTTATAAGCTGAAATTTAGACTTAGGACTTTACGGGGTATTTCATATCAGTTGTGTATGCTCTATACGTACCTCAGTGGTTTTTTTCCCCCTCTCAGTCAGCTTTCATTCGAGGACGAATGTTCCCAAGGGGGAGATATTGTAAGACCTCGCAAAATCTTACGTTGATGATCAACTCTTTTAGCTCTCAAAATCTCTTTAGAAGGTCCAACACTTAGAATATTTAGCTAAGTTTTCAACACTTAGTTTCAATTTAAGCCTCCAAACTTCAGAGATTTATTTGATGACCTTCCCGACCTTTGTTTTGTGACTTTCAAGTTGCATTATGATGGAGCAAGGTAATAGTACATCCCGGATGAGTTTCAAAATTTTTGGAATTCATTTAGGGCATATTTTGATTTTGAAACAGTAAGGTCATGCGATTTGCATGTGACGCATGCTCCATCTCATAGGTCCTAGCATGCGATAGAGCATGCGTCGCATACTCCAGTATGGAGGACTAGAGCATGCAATGCACGCTCCATCGTATGCTGTTGAAAATTCCAGCTTCCAGCTAAGCATTTTAAGGATAAAATAGACCTTTTGTCCACCCTATATAAGTTCAAAAATACGGGATTTAACCCATTGTAAACCAAAATACACCCATATTTCTCAAAATCCTCTCAAGAACACCTTAGGGCTTTCAATTGGGGAGTCAAGTTCAAGAAACTCAATCGTCAAACTTCGTAAAATCAAGAACTAAGGTATACATTGTGTTGATTCATGGATTTACTTTCATGCATGAAGCTCAAGAACCTTGTTTTATTTATAAATCATGGTGTTTATATTGTGGGTTATTTGTAACCATGTTGTTGATGATTGAATGATTCCCAAGTTGGAATCTTTATGTGTTATTATGAGTTTATGATGTCATATGAGCTGGAAACATGTAAATTTGGTTGTTCATGATGAATAATTTGACGATTACACCTATGCCTAAGTGGTGCATGTAAGGTGTTTGATAAAAAGCCTAAGAGACTAAAAATCATGTATTATAGTTAAATGTGACCTAAAGAACAAATGCATGCTATACCCTTATGAAAATAATGACTTCTATGATATTGTTATGCATTATGATTGTTGATGGAATGTTCATGAAACTAGATTGATGGACTTATGGCATGTTGTTATATGCATTCCCTTCCATGTATAAGACTTTGAGAACTATGTGTAGTATGAAATCCCCAACTTGTGGCATTATGAATTGTGGACTTTAGTCCTATGATCTAGAAGTGTCATGTTATGTCAGTTTCCTTCTATCGAGTCCTGGGGCTGCTTGTACCCCAAAAATATAG
>NC_061121.1:8593863-8694013 GCF_002878395.1 Capsicum annuum
GTTTCCTTCTATCGAGTCCTGGGGCTGCTTGTACCCCAAAAATATAGTTGTGTGCCTAGAACCAGTGTCATTTTTTCACACTATCCTTAGTCAAGCCATGATCCATAGAACTCAGTCAGTCGTGTGACTCAGGAAAGTTCAGTAACTCAGTAATCTCAGTAGTATTCCATCAGTCAATAGAACTTTATGAATCTAGTCAATTTAGTTCAGTTATTCATGTTCAGTGTCTATTCAAATGGGAATGAGAATTAGAACCGAGTGAACCCAATGATGGGAACACACATTGTCAGATGAGGGTGTGATTCGTAAAAGTCATCCTTGCATTCCAGAACTATGAAGCTAGCATAGGTTGAGACATCAACACTGTCAGATGAGGGTTGATGAGGTGGATAAGCACTGTCAGATAAGGGCCCCACTGTTCTCTTTTGGGGACACTATTATATGAGGGTTACCCACAGCTTGTCTTTACCAATGACACAAATTGACACCCTTCCAATTGAGGTTACAGATTGGATCCCAACTCAGCTATAATGGCGTATTAGGGGCATGTCGGTTAGATGACTACTTCCCATAGTTTCAGTATCAACATCAGTCAAAGAACTCAAATAGCTCTTCAGATTTCAGGACTGTCAGATACAGTCAACACAACTTTGTACGGAAGTCAAAACATTAACTCATGTTATCAGTATTCAGATTCAAAAATCATGTTATCACGATATCAGTGTCAGTTACTATGTGTTCATATATGCGTTCTCATGTTCATGTTAGATAGCCAGTTAGTATAGTTCATGCATGTGAACCCTTTGCATTCAGCCTACCTCACACGCATACCAGTACATTCAAATTACTGATGCATTTGTACTATGGTGTCTTATACCATAGGTTCATAAACACGAGCTCCAGAGCCTTAATAGTAGTCCAGCTTCTGCTGTCAGAGTTAGCAGTGAGTCCTCATCCCCCGAGAACATGATCATTATTTTATTACCTCATTATTTAGTTTATTTCAGTAGTTGGAGTTAGTTGGGGACCTGTCCCATCAAATCCTTATTTAGATAGTTTAGTTTTAGAGGCTTTTCAGACTAGTATATTTAGATAGTTGTTTTTTTTAGTATTTTTAGTTTTGGTATTGTTATACCATTTTTCAGATATTATACCTTATCAGATGTGAACCTTATGGCCTTTCAGCTATTATTCTGCATTTATACAATATGTTATACAATGCATAGGTACAGATATCAGTCATGGGTTAGCTTGTGATCCTTCGGGGTCATGAGTACCGTATAGCATTCCCGGTACCAGATTCGGGGTGTTACACCAGCTCTAAGATCTATTTTAGAAAAAATCTTAGAACCACCAAGCTCATCCAACAGATCTTCAACCATAGGGATGGGAAATTTATTCTTCACTGTATTTTATTCAGATCTCTATAATCAACACATAGTCTCTATGTCCCCTCTTTCTTCCCCACCAACACAATAGGTGATGCAAACGGGCTGCTACTAGGTTGTATTAGTCCTTAATCTAACATTTATTGGACCATTCCTCAATGATATCTTTCTTAACTGCTGGATACCTGTATGGCCTCTTATTGATGGGTTCCGTTCCATGTTATAGTACTATGGTGTGATTAAAAACACCTTGTGAAGGTGGTAATTTCTTAGGCTCATCAAATACCTCTTGGGACTTATTCAACAAGCTTAAAATCTGAGGATCTTTATCAGATACACCTTATACCTCCAATAAGTACCACTGTAATTTGTTACACCCCATAGGCACCATCTGAATTATACACAATTAAGATTTAATACCTATGAGTTTTTCCTATTTACCAGCACCAGAATTTGTTATTTATTTTCCTGCCCCTCTTAGTAAGTGTCTTATTCCTTTGTACCAGAACTCCATAGTGACCTCCCTGAAGTTTATTTTGATATCACCTAGTATCAGCAACCACTGGACTCCAAGTACTGCTCTGCAAGATCCCAACGGTAGGAGTAAGAAATCAACTATGAATTCAACACCCTACAGTAACCATAAAATTGTGCAGACTTGTTTTACCTTAATACGGTTCCCATTAGCAGCAATCACCAAATGAGGACTAGTTTCCTTGACCTTACATCCCAAAAGTTTCACCAATTCTGGGTCAATAAAATTATGGGAACTCTCAGTATCCACCAATATATGCAGTGGTTTTTCTTAGACTCTCAGTGTCCTATATCCCAATGACTCATTCAAGGCATGAATCGAGATTTTTATCTGCTCCATAACTGGCTCTTGTCCTAATTCTTGGCTTTCGCAATAATCTAACTCTTGATCCATCATTTCTTTTTTCTCTACAATGTCCAAGATATACAACTGTTTCAAATTTTTGCATTTGTAACCAGGGTTATACTTCTCCGAATAGAAGTAATATAACCCTTGTGCCCTCTTCTCATTCATCTTTCCAATGCTTAATCTCCTCATATTCACTCACTTCTGAGCTATCGGAATACCAGGATTTGGTGTTGATAATATAGGTATATATGAAACCTTGAATCACTTGATATCTTGGATGTAAACTTTTGAGTATTAGCGAAAGAATTCTGTCTCATGGATTTAGCTTGAGCAGTCAAGTAGGCTTCCTGCATTCTTGCAGTTTTGAATAATTGTGATAAACTAGTAGGATTGGTCAATTTCATAGCTAGATTTAACTCATCTGTAAGCCCCCCTAAGAAGCAACTAATTGCATTTTCTTGAGATAGATTTACTCTTACCAATTTGCTCTCAAAGATAACTTGATATTTTTTCACTAAACCTGTTTATTTAATCTTCTTGATCTCCTCCATAGGATTATCATAATCGACCTTAAATCGTTCCACCAATGCCATTGAATATTTATTCCAAGTAGGAGGGTGTGTGTACTGTCTATACCTCATAAGAGATTGATGCCATTAAATAACTTCACCTTTCAGATGTATTAATGCCAATCCTACTCTTTGATCCATAGAAATTTCATCAAATTTAAAGAATTGTTCGACTCTAAACAACCAGGATTTCACGTCTTCCCTCGAGAATTTTAGAAAATCGAGTTTAGAGTAACAGCAATACCTTGCTGGTACCCTATAGGTTTCTGTTTCTGGGTTCCTCTTCCATTGGTTGTCTCTCCATTAACTGTCTAGCCCCAGAAGCCTCAACTCCACCTTCTACAGGTGAATTATCCCTTTGATTTTCTTTGAGTTGTTCCTTCAATTTCGATACCATTTGATTCAATTTCTTCAACGATGCTACCTCGCCAGCAAGGACCCCCCATTTCTGAAACCAATTTCAGTATCATTTCTCTTAATTCCCCTATTTCAGTTGGAGAATTATCATTAGACCTTGTTGATTTCGTCATTGTGGCCAAGAATTTAACTGGCTTTGATACCAATGATAACCAAATACAGGGATTCACAGAGAAATTTAAGGTTTTAGCAGCTGAACAGGAGTCTTTACGGAGAAAACTCGGGTAATCAGCTATTGGGGTAGATTAAGGAAGAAGGTGAAAATAGAATTCAATTAGGAAAACTGTATTATTGTTCAATTGATGGACATTATTATAGTGCATACAAGTATTTGTAGTAATCAACTTTCCCACTATCTAACAACCACTTAACCAACTAACTAACAACTCAACTGATCAACTTATCAGTTATGATGACTCATCTATGACTCAGATAACTAATGATGACCCAGCTAACCACTTCACTGTATTAGAAAACTCTCATATCATGTTCACCCTTCGTTCTCTATGGTTTTCCCTGTTTCTCTCCTAATTCTCGACTTTCCTCTCTTTAATTTCTCCTATTCTCTCTGTTTTCTTACTGTGTTTTACTGTGTGTTGAATGGAAATCGGGAGTATATGTGAGATGGGTGTTTCTATGTGTATCTATAATCTCCTCTCCCGTTCACTCTCTCTTTTTACTCTTCCCGTCCATGGTCAGTGTGATTATCATTTTCAGTGTGCCTTTTTTGTATGTGCTGTGTGAATATCTATATATGTATTCTGTGTCTTGTTATTCCATGGAAATTGTGTGTAATCTGTGAGGATCAATTTCTATCTGTGTTGTTTGTGTAGTGAATTTTGTGAATTGAGTGTGTCTGTGGCAGTGTGTGTCGGTGTGTATATGTGTGGGTCCCCCTCTACCAATGGATTATGATTTATGTGGGCATGTATTCTCTTTTTTGTTAGGGGTCGTTTGGTAAATTGTATAAGAATAATGCAAAATATGGTGTGTTAGTAATGCTTGTATTAGTAATGTTTGTGTTAGCTATGCTTGCATTGGTTATACTTGTATTTTTCTTATGTAGTGTTTGGTTTGATGTATTAAAAATAACATGAATTAAATAATTTCTTTTTTTAAAAAAATTTCTTACAAAAATATCCTCCATATATATGTTGGAAAGAATATGAAATTTTTTTGAGGGATAATAGTGTCTTTAATCATGTTAATGCATGTATTGGATCTATTGCATTGCTAATACCATGAATTTTGAGGTATTAGTGATACACACCTTAATACACAATAGAATGTATAACTAATTAAAATATTAATTATACATAGGGTGCAAAATTGTACCAAATAAGGTATTAATAATACACATTAAACTAATGCATGCATTAGTTTTCGAATACACTTTACCAAACCACCCCTTAGTGAATGAAAACAAAGGAGTATGTGTGTACTGTGTGAATGTGTGAGTTTGTGGTAATTGTGATGGAATAAAAAAAACCGTGACTTGTAGGGTGGGGTAGGTATGTGGTGTTAGGGGGTTAGGGGTAGGGTGGTTAGGATGAGGTAAAATTGTGGTTAGGATGAGCTAAAATTTGTTATGAATTTCAGTAAGAGTTGATTATTTTTGTCTTTTTTATGAAAGAATTATAGAATGGGGTTGGGGTACGTGATAAGGTAAGATAACTGAGTAAAAAATAATTTTTGGAAAGAATAAAATTACATGTCTACATTCTCAACTAGATTTTTTTTAAAGATATCTATTGGTAAACTCTCTCTTTTCTCGATTTGCTCTAAAGTATGTCAATATGGGAAACTTATGCATAATTTCAAGTATTGAAATTTTTTTTGATGTATGGACTTTTGTAAATTCATGAATCACTTAGGGATCATTTGGTGTGAGGTACTAGGGTAAATAATTTTGGGATAAAATAATAGTCTCGAGATAAAAAAAATTTAATATATCGTTTTGTTGCTAATATTCGGGATAACTTATCCCTGGACTAATAAATAGTACCGGGATAAGTTATTTCCATATTTGGTGGGATAACAATCCCATCATAATTTATACTTGGGATAAAATTATAAAATGACAAGATTACCCCGAAATGCATTACAAACAAATTTCTCCAATCTTCTTCATCTCCTCTTCGTTCTTTAATTCCTAATTATTGATTTTGAAATTGACAAAATATTATTGATATCTACTTGATTATTTAAAATGCGCTATTTATGATAAATTTAAAAGACTAAAATATCTTATTTTGAAACGTTGAAAATATATGACTAAGAAAAATTAACCTCTTATTAATTGAACTTACATTTTTTTTTATCCCATTGCTTGTGAATTTTATAAACTTATACGCTATTTTCTTATATAAAGGATCAAAATGCATAATTAATAAATTAAAAATCAAAATATGTTAGATTCATACATAATAAGAATCAAAACTAAAATCTATTAATATTTGAGGGATCTAAAGTGCTACCATTATCTCTCATGACCAAATCCTTTGTTTTCGATATAGCAAGACAAGGTGATGAAAAATGTCAACCACTTACTACTGCATTTGATGATTTTTCAAATCTCTTTTATTAAGCAAACAAAGAAAAATAGTACTTGGTATACCTTAGGAAATTCATGGATGTTGGTGACTAATTGACTGAACTTTCCATACAAACTATCACAAAATCAACTTGGTATACTTACATGCAAAAGCTCATGTATCTTTTATACTACTAATTAGTTGTACATAAATTAAATTATTGTTCAAAAGTTGTTATATATCCGACAAAATGTAGATACTATAATTTTTTAAGTATAGAAAAACAGAATTCAACATCAATTTTTTTTCTTCCAAGTGTTATTTTTGTGAATTGATAATACAAAAAGTTTTTACTGCACAATAAAAAGATTAATCAAAGTAAGTAGATTTTATAATAATAATTACCATTCACTGGTAATCTGTAAATATTTTAGCAAATAAAAAGGCGTTGCCTTGTTTTAATACACATTATCATTTCACAATCGACTCTATTGTTCAATTACATATTTTAAATTAAATATTTTTTTAATAACTTGAAAATTGATATTGTATATATTAATTAAAATGAATTTTGATATTCTATATTATATGAGTGATATGTGTTTAAATGAAGTGACATAAACAACAAATCTTTTTTTACTTTAACAAATTTAAGTTGGAAGTTCTTATTTCAAACTAAATAAGATGTAGTAAGATTTTTTTTTTAAATACACACGGCATAATCATGGGAAGGCACATGTAAAACAATTAAAGCTAAATAAGATGACATTTTTATTTTTTAAATACACACAATGTAATCATGAAAATGCACACACCCAAAAAAAATTAAGCTACATAAGATGAAAGTTTTATTCATAAGAATAAATATGTAAAGTTTGAAAAGAAATATATATAAAAAAAAGTTAAATAAGATGGAGGGTATTTTGACAATCAATTAATTTATTCTTAGAAATTATACCATGCATATTACTTTGAATAAAACAAACTAAACACTCAATAAAAATAATCTCAATATAACTAATCCAGTATAACTTATTCCATCATAACTTATCCCAGCATAACTAATCCCAGCATAACTGCATTCCCAACCAAGCGACCCCTTAAAGTTTTGAAATAATTGAACTTATTACTATGAATTTCATGATCTTAACACATATTAGCTCCAAAAATTATGAATTTAATACATAATGAAATTTTTCTTGATTTCTAGTATGGACAGTTTTGTTTCTTCTCCAACAATAATATTTGTAATTTTGTTTTCACGATTAAATTAATTTGGTGATAATAACTAGCCAATAATGATAATAACTCATGATTTATGAACTCAAAGTGGTTTGTTCAATGGCATATTCTTAATTATTATTTTGTTATAAAAAGTCTACTTTAACATTTGAACGGGAATTGTGAACCCCAACAAAAAGAATTCAATTCGCTCCACAAAACTTATAAATTCTATGAAAAGCTTTATACTGAATGATTAACCTAATGTATCACGATTCTCCAAGAATGCTAAAAACGACATGAACATTTCAAAAGCTCACTCTCCTTAAAGCGATGAAAATCCTGAACTTCTGAATTAATGTGGCATAATCAATTATGATTCTACCTCCCACAAATCCTCAATGATGCTAATGAATCATGTAAATTATGAGCATGAGCCAAAAGTGGCAAATATATGATAATGAGCCTAAGGTGTCTAAATTTCAAATATGAATCCAAGTTGATAAATTCTCAGACATGGGCTCGAAAGTGGCTAAGCTATGAATATGAGCCTAATATGACTAATCTATGAACATGAATCAATAAAATAAACACATAATATTATGCATTTACGGGAGTTAGTTAGCTGACTGTGAAGGCATAGGTTTAAAAGACAAATGTCTGAAATTATATTTGTCGACATAGGATAGAGTATTATTCCGCAAGTCGGATGACTCTTTTCTTCATGTGTCCTTAAAAGGGACTAACCATGAATATTTGCTAGCGAATTATGTCATGTCATGCCCTATGTCCGGCAAGGTATAGGATGACTTAGTTGGTTGGGCCGAGATTAAACTTATGCCCTCACATGGTGGTTTATGACGGTTCACTATTTCCTCCCACAAAAAATCAATGAAATTAAATCTACATTACTTGGTCAGTTATAAATTTAGTTTATCTTCTTGTTCCTTTCCAATTGTCTTCACTTACATTTGAATTTTGTTGTTATTTCTAATCTCTTGATATCCGCGGTCAGACGCATCAATAGGATCTCTATCTTCTGTTCAGACGCATCATTAGGCTCTCTATCTTCTGTCATTAGAGGCTTCATATTTTCGCTCGTACATGCAATAGTATCGGATGTGTGTCACGTCTAGGGCCTCAACTCCTCAATGAAGTAATGAAATTCTAAATTACTCCTCAATAAATGTTAATGGAATTATATTATGTTTTAACTCATATGAGGTGGGAATATATTTTTTTGAGTCCGACTAATCTGAATTCGCGCCGCGTAGGGCCCATTTGGGGTAGAGTGCTCTCTACCAAACAATTTTCCATACCCAGGGCTCAAACTCGAGACCTTTGGTTAAGGGAGGAGCAGATCCATCCGCTGCACCACATCCTTTGGTGGTAAGGGGGGAATATCAAAGAACTGGAAGCACGAATAAGGGTCGTTGTTGCTAAAATGAAAAGAAAAGTGTTTTTTACTTCAAGCAACACAACCTTCTCATCCTTGTTCTCCTCCAAATACGGATTATATTTCACGAAAATCTTGTTGACCTCATCTTATACGAAATTCCACAGTCCATTAATAGATGGAGGGTAGTTGATAACTAGCTTTCCCAACAGTGCACTTTGCATTTCATTCAGTCTATAATTACGAGTGAGATGGTAATGGCTCCAAATTTCTCGTCCATGAAGTTGAAGTAGCTAGGTTATGATAGCATTCGCTAACATATTTTTCTAATGAAGTATGTACTCCATGGAGGAAGACATAATTATCAAACAAATGGTTTATTTGGCTACTTCTCAACGATTCTAAGGATCAGCTTGTAATGTATGCTCTATGTTAAAGTATACATGAATGTTAAAAACTTTTGAAGAAGAAACAAGAGACATAGTCGAAGATTAGTTGACTGCTATTCTGTTATATGCCAATGAATTGGAATTTCTGGACAATTGAAACAAGATCACTAACCCTATTTTTGACTTTTGACTTATTTTTATGCTTTTCTGATCTAAAAGTAAGTGCTTAAAAATACATTTTAGCTTTGTCAAACACTATTTAAAAATAAGTTAATCCAAATACCCTTTAATGCGCATTTATGAATACACAATAAATTTTTTTCATAAAATTTAAACTTCAAATGTTTAATAAAAATACTTTAGCATGTGTTTAAATGAAACAAACTATAATTTAATTTATAAATAAAATTTAATGACCAATATAAGAAACTATCAATATATTAATCCTTTATCCTATAATCATTATTTTTACATTATAAAGAAGTCAATAGTAGTTTGTAAAGGTGGGATAATGATTTGCAAAAGTACGTACTTGTTTGGGGAAAAAAAGGGTACATTTATTCAGTTACAAGTGAATGAGTGCATTTATAATAATGTGTAGAATTAGTTACGAGGAAATTTGTTTATTATTTTATGTAGATATTATCATCCACAGAGTACTTATTTATATATCATTTATACTTGAATTAATTATCTATCCTATCTTGCATAAAATAAGAAATAAATTTCCTTGTAACTTATGTATCATACTTGTATTAGTTATTAGTTATGATTGCAATTCAGACATCTTATTAATTTTATACATGAATAATTTACCTCATAATCAATTATGGAGGTGTTTTACAACAAACTCCACTAATCGTTCAGCTCAAATTCACCCCATGACCCAATCTTCAAGACACATTTTTAATTCAAGTTTTTCAATCTTTCAAAAGCCTTTAATAGCGATCCTTCTTTCAATCGAAAATTTGGTTTTAGACTTGAAAAAATACTAGAGAATACAAATTTAGTGTTTCAAAATAGGAATTAAGTGTAAAATTATGAAATTTTTGGATGAATTTGCATGAAAAAAAAATTGACCATTGTCATGCAAAGGTGAACCCAGGATTTGAAGTTTGTGAGTACATCACTGTTGTCAAAGGCACGCATAAGCCCTGAAGCAAGACTCGAAATGTGTTTAGCTCTCACTTACTTAATGTGCAGTTTAAGTTCTAATTTTTTAGACATACTTTTCCTTGTCAATGAGGCTTTCTGAAAAGACGAACACTATACAATTTATATTTCACTTTATAAAAAAAAAAAAAAAAATCAATTTCTTTATTCATATAATTGTCATTCATGCTTATATTATTAGTCTTGGACTAGACATATATTTATGTTTTTCTCCCTTTATGCCTTTTCTCATTAAATCTCATGCTTTATTTATACTTTTGTTCTTAAACACAATGGACCTGAAAGTTCTTTTGCGTTTTTTGCTTTTGATAATATTGTGGTGTACCAATATTATCTTAATGTAGACGTTAGCAAACCTTTCAATGTCGATTAAGGGATATAATCAATATTCGATTAGTCGCCAATAACATGAACAATATTGAAAAAATAAATATATAGAACAAATATGAGTTCTAAATATATAGAATAAATATGAGTTCTAAATTAGTAACTTTACTTTCTTAAAATATGAAGTTCAAGTAATATGTTGACTTTCAACATTTTTGAACTATCAGTTGTGGTAGCTTAATGATCAAGTTTCATACAAGATGATTGCTGATTCGAATCCCCACTGCAACACTTTTTTAAGTTATAAATTTAATAAAATCTGAAGCACTGAAAAAAAAAAAAAAAGCAATTACGCTGCGCGGGATCGATCCTTGGGTCGGGAGATGAAGGGCGTTGGTTCCTACCAGCGATTCAAGGTACATACCTATTCCTCTATTGGGTGAATTATTAATTATATTCCAATTAACTACTCAAGTATACACCTACCTCTGTTGCCATGTCGCTCACATAGCTCTTCACTACCCACTTTTTCGATTTTTTCCATCAATATAAATATAACTATTATATAATATGAATGTCATGTAACATGTATATATGTGTAAAATATTAGAGATAATAGTTAGTAGTCAAGTTGGATTTAAAGATCAAAACTTTCCTAGTTCAATTTAAATTTGAATACATACATAGTTGGCCAACTTGCCAACTTGCCATTTTGCCAACTTGAAGTCAAGTTTGGTGTGCTTGGCAACTACGTTTGGTGTCTATAAATAGACATCATTTGTACATTCTATTAATAATATCAAAGTAGTAACAAATGTACTACTAAATTCTCTCTAGTTCTTTCCTTTGTTTGAAGTTTGATTTTGATATTTTATCTTTATTTTATAACATGTTATTAGCATGTGACTCTACCGTCTAAAAATTTGATGACGAAAAAAAAAGAAAATTGAATCGAAAGGTGGAGAAAGCAAGACCGCAAAAACTATGCGATCATCATGATTTAGATTTCACCTTTCTACTATTTATGATAAGATAATTAAGTATATTATTTACTCATGTTCTTTAATTAATTTTGAAAATAATATTGATAATCACAAAGTGGTGATATTGTTATAGACTCAAGTTTGAGTTTATTATTCTTTGGCCTAATATGTTATTGGTCGAGGGTGTGATGATGGATTTAAATATCATGCCATTAAGAGAGTAAGACATTGGGTTAAGAGTCCCGATGCACCATGATAACAAGATGTTGGGTTTAAGCTCCATTGATTTTTGTCCTAAGATGCCTTTATATGGATAAGACGTTGAGTTTTAATCTTAATACTACATATTGATGATATAATAATGACTAAAGTAAATTTTGTTGAAAAGTCATGAAATATGTCCCATTGAATATGCTTCATTCCTTAAAGTGAATGTGGTAGCATGCAGTGCATAGTATGTATGAAAGAAGACATGTCATTGAATTTATGAATATGAATATAGGCGTAATAAGGACAAAATATTTCGTTACATTATATGTACGCCTCAATTTTATCATGAAGGAGCAATATCTTGAAAGATATTCTAAGCTATCATAATTTGATAGGCTTAAGACATCATTATATTTCATTCTTGGGGAATGAGAATTTTGATTGTTAAAACTACAAATCCATTCCCTGGGGTGAATGTGATCGGAGTAACACCTCCATAAGAGATAGAATAATTGAGAAGAAATATTATGAAATATACTCCAAAATAGCAAACTTGAAAAATTATTCATGTTCTAGTAAATCTGAAATTTACTAAGTAGAACTTATATGACATGGTAAACTTGAAGTTTACCAGTACAAATAAGTTCATAAGTTGGCACGAACGATTTTTTCATCTCGAAGATGTGAAATTGAGTATTACACAACATATATATTAAAGAATTAGAACGTTACATTTTTCGAAGAACATTATGAGTTCTCAAATGATCCTTCAAAAGATGAAGGAAATTTTTGCCACTAATGAGCATGATATGAAATTGAACACGTGATTGTCTTGCAACCTAATTTGATATGAGTTTTATAAATCCCCCATCAAAATAAAGAAATATAAAGTGATGGCACACTTGACCTTTCAAAGTGATGTTGTGAGGTCTTTCATGTAAATATAATAAATTTTATAGCGCGAGAATGAGCTTCTAATGAAAATTTAGAAGCATGTGAATATGATTATAATTTATTTCTTGAAGAGAATGGGATTTGTGATAAGCATCATTAATGCTCGACCATTCTTCAAATGAATATGTCAAGATAAGATAAAAATTATTAATAAGGATATGCTGATGCATGGTTGGATAAATGTCACATCTCACCTCTACGGAAGGTTTGAGCGTGTGCTTGTTGTATAACATAAATATTTTTAATATGTTAATCATGAAACCAAAGAGTAAAAGCAAGAAATAAGTCTTGCCTATATAATGTTTTAAGATTATGGCCATACTTATATGATTTTCTCCTAGAAGGAGATGTTCACCATATGAATGGTGTGTGAAATATATGTAGTACACGAAACTAATTGAGGGTTTCGATAGAGTTTAAGTGTTACTATCTGGAAGAATGAAATTGTTCATAATATTGAGATTGTAGTAAGTCTTAAAAGAAGCTTATTAAGTTTCAAATATTTTGTCAAAAATAAATTATATTGAGACTATAATTAATGAAAAGATGTTATATCTTTATATTAGTACAATCGACGTGGATAAGGTTATCTGCGCTTTTCCTTTTATTGTAATACACAACTATGTGCATGGTGACAGAATCATATGTAATAGTAAATCAAAAAATTTACTGAAAAAAATATCAGTTGGCATGACGGTTGACCATCTCGGTTCAAATGTGATGCAAAAATAATTGAGAATTCATGTAGCCATATATTGAAAAAATAAAAAATTCTTCACGAATTCTCTTGTATTGCTTGTTCTCACAATGAATTGATCATCGTACTAGCTAAGATTGGGATGTATTCCCTAAATTTTTTGAAACATATAAAAAGGTGAATATGGGCCCGTTCATCTGCCATGTGGACCATTGCTATTATATAGTTTAATAGATGCATCTATGATATGGTCACATATGTTTTTCTATTAACTTGCAAGTTAATTTTTGCAAAGTTATTTGCTCAAATTATTAAATTAAGAGCACAGTTCCAAACTACAAATTATGTTCATAATGCTGGTTGGTTTTGTAGAAATTGTATGCCTCAAATTCTAGCTAAATCATTGATTATGAGAACAAATATCTCAAAAGAAATTTGATATGAGATGTGCCATTCAAAATATAGCAACATTCATATGCATCAAACCAACAAAGATCTTCTATTACTATTGGTTCAAGGTCAAAAACCAGATAAATTTTATCTAAATATTTCAGTGTGCGGCATATGATGTAATTGTTTCATCACAATGCAATAATATGAATTACCAAGATAAAGTTGAAAAGAAATATTAGATTTTCTAACATTAAGGGAAGAGTTGACTAACAGTTAAAAATTATACATGAAATGAATTATCTAGATCCTCATAAAAAATGTATATGTGAACTTGAAGTCCAAGAGATAATTCATTTGTAAAATGTTGCAAACTAATTGTCAGATATGTATGGTAACTCTATATGATAATTCAACTGTAAAATGCTTCAATGAAAAATCCGTAAAAGGACAAAGTCCATGACATATCTGAAGCGTGATAGCGTAACGCCCCGAAATCTTATTCCGAAGCGTTATACGGTGTTTAAGGCTACAAGTAGCCCCAAGCTAACTCCTTTGAGTCTGCTACTTCTTATAAAGCTTATTTAGAGATGAGTAAAGCCAATCAATGGAACTATTATACTATAATCATAAGAAATACGAGAAAGTACTTTATCCGAACATTCTTAATACTGAAAATCTCAACAAAATTAATAATCTGGTAAACTAGTCTGACAAAGCCTCTACTACTCAAGTAAACTAGAGAGCCATTGTGACAGACCCCCAATTAACACAGGACAGATCCCCAATTAACGCATACTCAACTGAAAAGACATAAATCATCAACTTAAAATACTAAAATGTTTGAAAAGAGATCCTCAAACCATGAGGACTCACCACTAGAGATGCAGATAAAGGCGCTCGAAATCACTGACGCGGCTGGAACTGAGCACCTAAACCTACATTATGAGATAATGTAGCACACAGACATGTATGTGGATCAGCACTTTGAGGATGTACTGAGTATATAGGGGTGTATGCAATTAAATAATCAATATCATAATTCTTTAAAGAAGACATGCATTCGAATTTTAGAGGACTCACCAGAAGTGAACCCAGGATTTAAAGATAGGGGTGCACCAGTGGCAGAGCCAAAATTTTTGCTAAGGGGGTTCATAAGTGAATATAAAAACTAATAGAAAGGGGTTCAACATCTAATATATATACATAAAAAATATTTTTAACCATGTATATATAACAAAATTTTTCGCCAAAGGGGGTTCGGATGAACCCCCAGACCATAATGTAGATCCGCCACTGCGGTGCATCATTATCTTTAACATAGTCATGTCAATTATCAGCTACATAATTTTCCATACTACTCTTTTAAACTTAAAATTGCAAAAAATAATAAGTAACATATATATTTCAAAATGATCAAATGTCATTGATTTAGTACTAATATAAAAAAAATAGACCATACTAGACATCGACGCATTATCATATTTTAAAAATTGTCAATGGTTGCATCGTTGCTTATATTTATAAATACATTATTTTCAATGTAACAAACTAAAAAATCACTTAAAATGCATCACCAATATTGCTACACAATTCATTCTTGATATGTTTCATGGATGAAAAAGCTCTCTCTACAGTTCTAGTAGCGACTGGTAAAATCAACGTAACTTCACAAGTAAGTACACAAGAGAATAAGTCTCCAGAAAATTTGCATTAACAAGTGCTTCTGTCAAATCACCAATTCCTTTTAAATTAGAGAATATAAGATCAGCATGTCCCATGTGTATTATGAAAGTATTGATAATTAAGTTTTTAAAGCTTTGATTCACCAAACTCATTTAGATAATGCTTGGCCAATATTATTATTTTTTTCTTATCAAAATTAGCAAAAACATTAGCCGAGTTTAGGATTGCCATATCAAGAAGTAAATAATTTTAATAATGGAATTATAGTGACTTTCGAAAAATTAAAATAGTTTAGATATTTTAGGGGGAATACGTTTTGGGATTGGGGCGAACAGGTTTTGCCTAGGCTTGGGATTGGCGAATCATGAATTTACTACATTAAATAATTAGAAAGTGTGTTAAATTTATTTTTAATTAATGGTGGGGCCAGAGGGGGCAACAATTAAAGAAAAAGGAATAATATTGTACAAAAATTAAAAAATACCCCCACTGGGTATCGAACCTGCATTGTCGAGTTGCTGTAGGTGCGCTTAGCTGAATCACAAACCAGTTCACCTAAGTACGTTTTGTTACTATGGGTGTAAATTTTAATATATTAACGGTATAGAGTATCTATACACACACACACACACACATATATACAACGTTATCGGGTACACATGCACCCTCACGACACCACGTAGGTCCACCTCTGGGACTCACATAGCTTGAATAAAATTCTCATAAATCATGAATAAAAAACATGTATGTAAATCACGTGAGTCATCACACTTTATTCTAAATCTGGAATCTTTCTTTGTTCTCAAACTTGTAAGCTAAATAAGATCTTAAAACAACTTTTAGGACATACACCTTAATCTTTGGAAAAACAAGAAACTCCTTTGGAACTTAAGTAATATGACATTTGGAAACTTGAGAAATCTTAGGATTATAGTTTTCACAATACATATACTTTCAAACTCATACTTTTATATTAAGGAGGATAAAACTTCTTTAAAACTCAAAAACTTAAGACTTTGGAAACTTTAAGATTGAGACACTTGAAAACTTGGGAGTTTCTTCTAACCGCCATAAACTATGTGAGCTACATGGAGTCCAACGTCTTACTCACGTTAAGGAGAGCTGTTCTATCCTTGCCATTGTAGTAGAACCTTAACTTTTAGTGATCACTAGCTTAACCCACTTGGGGTAAATCAAATCCTACGGTGGTTCAGAGTTCTGGGGCATGAGACCTTGGAATCAAGCCCAACTCGGTGCTAAAAACTACTCCCTAACTTTGCTCCGAACTTGTAAGAAAATCCACCTTAAATAGTTCAGAAGTATGTAATGGAAGTCAATTGTGCTTCCCTTTAACTTGAATCAAGATGGTGTGGATTTGTTTCTTAGCTTAGGATCAAAATCAACCTTTTTCTTGAAATCTTAGAAGACTTATAATCAGTAACTTTAAAGCTTCAATATCATGGTAAATATAATTAAACCTTTTTCTTTCTTCAATATCAACATAGAAATATGCAACTTGTAGCATGAATTATCAATTCAAATCACAATTTAACAAAATAATCATGCAATTCAAGGCTTGAACAATTTACAATCTTATAAACTTGAAATATAGCAAACTAGGCATAATTTCATCCTGAAAATACAAAATTCTTTAAGAAAAATATAAACTTTGGGAACACAAACGGAAGGTGTGTTCTTGTTCAAACCCCACATACCTTGAATTTGGAGCTTTGAACGAACTCTTAACTTCGGGTTGCTACTCGTGAAATTAATAGGTGCTTCTTGTAGTCCTCGCAATGGGGATTTTGAATCTCAAAAAATTATTGGAAACCTACGGCTGAATCTTGAGATATTTGATCTATAGATTGAAACCCTAATGGATGTTCTTGAGCAATTTTAATGAAATTTGAGTGATTTTGGTGTATTTGGGATTAAATCCCGTGTTAAGAATGATAAAAGGGTAAAAATTATCCAATTTACCCTTAATGAAACGGATGAAAGCTGAAAAATTGAACCAAAGGGAGTTACTAGGGCGGCGCCTCGCTTCGAATGGTAGAGAAGCCAGGGCGACGATCCGCTTAGAGCGGGGGAGTACCCTAGGTGATGCCCCACTATCGCCTTTAGCTACTGTTTTTCAACCCCAAACAAACCCTTAAGCTTATCTAAAAATTTTGAGACTCACCCGAGATGTACTCTCGACTTGTCCCATCGCAACACAACTTGAAAATAAAAAAATGAAGGTTGAAAAGGTCACAAAAAAATTTATCGAAGTTCGAAGGCTCAAAAATAAACTAAGTGTTGAACACTTAGCAAAAATTATAAGTGTAAAAATTCTTGCGACTCGTTTCGAAGGCTTTAACGACGAGGAAACTTTGCGGGGTCTTACAGATAGACCAATCAGTTCCAAAGGTAAAACTCCTTAAAGAAGGAAAGGAGAAATTGATCAAGATGGTCATGATAATGAGGCAAGTGCTTTAGCACTGACATAACACATCATAAAACCTTGGCAAAGGTTCAAGTACCTGAATAAGTAATGAAAATGAAGAGATCTTTATTAATTTATGTCTTATTGAAACTGATATCAAACAATCATCGATGATATCTTTGATATAATATAGCGCTCAATATTATAAATAGTATCGAGGATCTTGGATACAAATCTGTCAAAGAGTATGGACAAATAAATTACTGTCCAAATAAAAGTATGTAAGTCAAGTAGTTTATTTCACTTGAAAAGTGAATATTTGGACTCATAATCCAAATACCAAAGGTATAATGTCAGTGGGGTACAGATTATTTACTATGCGAATGTACAATTCGTAAGATATAAAGTATGACTTGTGCCTTGGGGCATAAAGATTTTACAAAGTTTTTGATGTTATTGTAGGAGAATTATTCTCCTGTGGTGGATAAAAAGAAGTTTGTTTTGGTCTGATATTATTGAAAATCTTGAATACATATAATAAGTTATTTTTATGTCAAGCTAGATGACAAAAGTTATATGAAAATCCTCAAAGGATTTAAAATGTAATAAAGCGATTCTATTGGATACCCCATGATTACAAAGATCGCTTAACTAGGAAATAGATCAATTTCGATCTCATGAAAATAATTGATAAGTACTATGTTTTAATGCAGTTGGTACACTTATGAATTGCGGAGCATCAATTATAAGAATAAAGTTTGTTTTAAGCGATGTGAGTATAATACGCATGCTGCACTCTTTTTTCCTCAGCTGAGGTTTTATCCTGCGTACTACTGGATGTATACTCGGAGTGTTTGACAAATGAAATATTTTTTCATTGATGAACATACGTTTAAAAGACATAAAAGGATGCATCTTGATAAGCATAACACTTATTTGATTTGCAGCCCAGACACTTGAAGATGTCACAGATGAAATGCTGAATATTGTCACTTGACAAAAATTTACATGAAAACTTGTCAGGAATTCAAAATGTTTGAAGCATATAAAAGTTTTTGAAAAACTTATCTACAATCCTTATATTGCATAAATCTATAACTTGAAAATTATTGAAACTTTTGGAGAGTTTTCAAAAGTAATAGATTATTTGCTGACATGAGAAATATGCCGAATTGAATTGGTTATGAAGTACTATATCTTAGTGCAATTGATGTACTAATGTATCCTACAAATACTACAAGGCCTGATATAGCCCTTTTCTATTAATTTATTAGCAAGGTATAATTCTGCTCCTTCTAGGAGACATCAAAATGGGATCAAACACATGAACTTATTTTATTTTAAAGATTGCAGTTCCAATCTTGTTGATTATATTGATGCTGGGTATTTATTTAACCCACATAAATTTTGATCTTAAACATGCAAAATGTTGACATATGGGGATACCGCCATATCTTAGAGATATTCAAAGTAGTCTATCTAGCACTTCATCAAATCATGCTGAGATAATCGTTATTCCTGAAGCAAGCAGAGAATGTGTATGGTTGAGGTCCATGATGCATCTCATTCGAAAAAAATATTGTTTGAAATATGACAATGTACCCACAATTTTATACAAAGATAATGCAGCATGCATGACACATCTTAAAAGAGGATTCATTAAAAGAAGATAAAATGAAGCACACTTTATCAAAATTTTTATATACATATGAGCTACAAAAGAATGGTGATATTAATGTGCAAAAAATTCATCCGAGTGACAGTATGAATGATTTATTCACCAAGTCTCTTTCAATTGCAACTTCAAGAAGATAATGCACAAGATCGGAATGCAAAGATTCAAGTCATTAAACTGAAGTTCCCATCAGGGGGAGTAAAATACGTGTTGTATTCTTTTTTCCTTAACCAAGATTTTGTCCCAATCGGGTTTTCCTGGTAAGGTTTTTAACGAGGCAACACTAAAGACGTATTACAAGATGTGTGTACTCTTTTTTCTTCACTGAGCTTTTTTCCATTGGGCTTTCCTTAGATATCCAAGGGGGAGTGTTATATAATATGGATGTCATGTAACATGTATATGTGTGAAATATTAGAGATAATAGTTAGTAGTCAAGTTGGATTTGAAGACTAAAACTTTCCTTGTTCAATTTGAATTTGAATACATACATAGTTGGCCAACTTGCCATTTTGCCAACTTAAAGTCAAGTTTGGTGTGCTTGGCAACTATGTTTGGTGTTTATAAAATAGACACCATTTGTACATTCTATTAATAACATCAAAATAGTAACAAATGTACTACTAAATTCTCTCTAGTTCTCTCCGTTGTTTAAAGTTTGATTTTGATATTTTGTATTTATTTTATAACAATAACAATGATCCCATTTTTTTCATCAGTATCGATAATCTATATCTACATCTATATCTATATATATATATCTATAACCTGTAATCTATATATCTATATATCTATATAATATATTAAAAACGTGAAGGCCCTTAGAAATATGATTTGAACTTTTTGCCCTTCATTAAAAGTTTTTGCTTTAGACAATATCATCTTTTCACCTATTTCCTAATATATAGGCTTGGTTAAAAAAGAAAAAAAAGTCCAAGTATAAAAGGCAAAAAACGTCCAAAAAATTAGGCAATAAATTTTCTATTGTGGTTAAATTTCTACACCAAAAATCATTTTTCAATTAAAATAGATTTTTTCCAAAAATATCTAGACAAAAAAACATCTTTATGGGACTCTTCTAAATTAATTAATTTTACCTTATCTAAAAAAAATTTGCAATTCTATTTAAATAAAATTATATATGTAAACAATATTGTCTTTTCACTTATTTCCTAATATATAGGCTTGGTAAAAAAGATTAAAAAACGTTCAAATATAAAAGGCAAAAAAGGTCCAAAAAATTAGGCAATAAATTTTCTATTGTGGTTAAATTTCTACACCAAAAATTATTTTTCAATTAAAATAGGTTTGTTCCAAAAATATCTCGACAAAAAAATGTCTTTATGGGACTCTTCTAAATTAATTAATTTTACCTTATATAAAAAAATTAAAATTCTATTTAAATAAAATTATATATGTAAACGATATGTAAATCGTATTCTTTCTTTTAACAATTTCTCGTATTTCTCTTTAAAATTAATCAAAAAATGTAGCCGTAGAATAAAATAGCCGAAAAGATCAAAGGTTTTATCTCTTTTTCTCTTCAAGTATTTTTTAGGTGAATTCTTTAGCATAGAGATATATGATGGATTAATATAATCCTAATTTCTTTCAAAATATTATTCAATGTTGAACTCTACCCGAAGGTAAGGGCATGATCAGCGTTTTATGGTGTGTGTTTTTCCAAGTTATCAAGCATGGATGAGTTTGTGAAGCTACTGACTCTTTTATTTGTTTTTTTATTTTCAGATTAATAGTAGCGGAGTCAGAAATTTGACAAAAGCTGTGCAAATTTCTTTACAATATACACTCACAATAGTTAACATTTAATCTTTGTACGCTACACAATTCTTCCGTAAAGGGTGTGCACTGTGCACCTAACCACTCTTCGCCTAAGATGGTTCCGACCGTGTTCAGATATGGTTACTTTGGCGTGGTCATAATTCTACCACTGTAGCTGTCATGATTGGGGTATAAACATAGTCTTTTTATTGGAATTTCTAACTATTTGTATGTGATGCATGATATGGAGTTCAATTTATAGAATATTACTTCAGTATAGGCCTGGTCATCGTGGGTTCAAAATTTGTTGCAAGTTATATTTTGGTATTTGATCTTTTAACTGGACATGCTCAAGTATCTAAGCAGAGTTGAGATCAAAGAATAAGACACAATTCGTATTCATCTAGCCTCAGTTTCTGGGAGTGAGTGCTTAAGATACCTAAGATCATAAAACTACTCGCAAATTTTTTTTTCAGAAAACTCTTATTCTTTTGAGCATGTTCGATTAAGTGTGAAAAAAATGGTATTTGCCAGTCCAGCACTGGCCAAGCAAAAACTTTTTTGAAAGATATGGACTTCAATAAACTTCCTTGATCCTATGAAGAGGGTTGTCATCTTTGACTTATATCTCATGGTGTCAATACATTTTATTAATTTAGTTCATTTGAGTCCCGCCCATTTTTTTATTCTAATGATAGATTTACTGTGTAAAGATCAAATCGGATAGTTCAATCCAGTGTGATCGACTTAACGCACAAAAAATAATGATAAATTCAATAACATAGTAATCTAACACGTAAAGAAGATCCTGATAAGT
This sequence comes from Capsicum annuum, assembly GCF_002878395.1. Taxonomy (NCBI): domain Eukaryota; kingdom Viridiplantae; phylum Streptophyta; class Magnoliopsida; order Solanales; family Solanaceae; genus Capsicum; species Capsicum annuum. The sequence goes on from NC_061121.1 coordinate 8,615,780, forward strand.
TGAGAAAAGTAATACGAATTTGGCCGAAAGCATCAATTAGTCAATAGACTCACTTCAAATAATTGAATCACATTACAAAGAAAATTGCTCAATAAGGACAAGGTTTGCAGTGAATCACCATAGATGAGGTAAATATATTTTTTACTTATCAATTTTAAAGAAGAAATATATAATTGACCTTGAACACCAATATAATGTATATAAAATGAGACTATTAGTTAACAATTTAAACTTTTCATGTCACCAATATGATATTCTCATTTTTCAAAACTATTAAAGTATATATATATATAATAATAATAATAATAATGAAGAACGTGCAACACACGTTTTCATAAATTCGTATATATTAAAAGTGTGAAGTTTCTTAGAAATGTTATTGAAAATTTTCGCCCTTCATTAAAAGTCTTTATTTTAAGTAAAATTATTTTTTCACTAGTTTTCTTAATATTTAAGAGTTAAAAATTAATTAAATATATTTTTGGTAAAACTTTTCCTTATTAAAATATGAAAAACTTTGAAAAATGCGAGAAACTTTTAGATTTCATTAAAAATCTCCACAATAAATTAAATGATTTAATTTTAAACGATGAAGAGTGAATGTACATCATAAGTAGAAGAGTGGTCCTTGGGCAGGCTCAAAAGAGTTAAAAAGACAAGAACACCCTTTCAAAGCATCAATTATGCTATGGTCATAAAAAATATCCAAATAGAAAACCTTCAATCTCTTTGTATCACATATTGACATCAACTTATCTTCATCACCTACGCAATTTCACTCCAAAACCAATAAAGATCACAAGTGTTTCCCAAGAGGAATTTAAATCTTATTCTAGATCATTGTTCGTTAAGCAAACACAAAAGCTTATCTGCATTATATTAAGACTTAACTGAATTCACTTGGTCCTTTATAGGAGACTCAACCCTGAAGCATCCCTATGTATTAATTATTGCATTCTTAAGAATAACATGATCATTTAACGCATCGATTTGAGGAAAGTGTGTGCTATAATTAAAGGAAGCATGTGTTTAGGAAAGAAAAATTTTAAAAAAAAAAAAGGAAAAAAGGAAAAAAGAAAAGTGAGTTAAAAAAAAAGAGTTTCGTAGTTTTTTTTAGAGTTTTTATGACTTTTGCTTTTCATAATTCAAATAATTCAAAATTAAAAGTGTGAAGATTTTAGAAATGTGATTTAAACTTTTTTACTCTTCATTAAAATAATCCGTTTTAGACAAAATCGTCTTTTACCCTTTTCCTAATAATATAATTTTTCAAAATAATTAATATACTAAATTTTTTCTACAATTAAATTCTTTTCAAATAGTCTTTGAATTATGTATTGTAAATAATTTCCAAATCACTGAGATGAAAGACATGCATATCTAAATAATTTGTATAAAATTACAAATATGTATAGTAAATTGTAAAAACATATTAAAAATTTTAAAAACTTACCTCAAAATATTTAGACCTTACTGATAAGATGTTTAAAAATATCATCAACTGATTTTACTGGATTCTCGTGGTTTATTATTCAAATAAATTGAACTATTAATCCTTATTATCTAGATAAGTTACGTCACTATTTTAATTGTAGGTAAAAATAGATTCAAGGCGTAGTAAGCAACATCCTTACTATTTAGATAAGATATGTCACTATTTCAGTTATAGGTAAAAACAGATCCAAAATGTTATAGGCAAAGATTTCAAAAACAAATTTTAAATTAGTAATTGTCTATGAAGAATACACAATTAGTTATTATTGTAAACCTCAAGAATAAACTAAAAATTTTAGAAAACTTGACTCAAATCATAAACAAATTTATCTCTTCAATTCTAAAAACAATCAAAATTTTAATTGGTAAAAGAACTCTAAATCTAAACATATTTTTTTCCTACGATAGTTTTGATGGAATGGTTTTAGACCTAAATAAAGAGACAATTAAATAAGTGACATTAATTAATTGATGGAAAGAATTCAAAGCCTAAATGATTTTTAAAATTACACAAAATCATATAGCAGTCATTGTACGTGACTTTGTTACCAATTTTTTTCTTTTTTGCTATTATAATTTTAGAAGTCCTTTTTTTTTTTTTTTCTGTACGTACTATGTAACGTCTATATCTTGTTGGGAAAAATTCAATCCACTAAACTACCTATAAAAGCAAAGAATGTCTGAGAGTTTTTAGCTCATTTGCTTGACATCTAACGTTAATAGGTGGACCATAAGTATGTAAACATGGGAGGAACCATGAACGAGAATTAGACTAGTTGACAATATGTAAATATGGGTGGAACCATGAACGAGAATTAGAATATTCGACAACATCAAAAGAAAATTTGTTGAAGTAAAAAGCTCTGAGGAGCAGGAAGTACCTCGGGTAGCTTCTTACGGAACACAGCTTCCAATCTAGTGTCAAATGTATATTCACATACAATTCTTCCATTTCGAGAAGCCAAAACTACTCCTCCAACGTTGTGGCATAGAAAGAGAGTGAGAGATTAATTGGTGCCTAATTAGATTTTACATCCTAGAGTATTTAATTTCCTCCTAAGAGTAATGATACACGAAAAGCAAGAGAAACCAAAAAATTCAAGTCCAACTGCACAGTCCTCCAAATGGAGCGTCAATTTGATAACTAAGAGCTACATTTTAAAGGTATCTATTGGATGTAAGAACAAACGGAGCAGTGTATCGTGAAGGACCATGAGCATTGTGATGTGATGGAGCCGGTGGAAGGTAGATCTAGTCAATTATGACATCAAGTGTGTAAACTTGAGCCTTCTCTGCACACTCCTCCTTTGTTGCATCCAAGACATCTACTATCAAAGAAACATCAACTTTTCGACAGCATTGTAGGAAAAAAGGCTCTTTAAGTCCGAGCAAGATCTACAACACAAAAAGTTGCTTTTAAATTATGCGTAAAGTAAGAAGCAATATAAGTCTCAAAAGTCATCTAGAATGTAGGGAAATACATAAATATATTGTAGAAACTTTGACACAACACTCAATACTTACTAAGAAAATGTGATAACCTTCATATTATCCCTAAAAGAATTTGAAACAGCTTAAGATTTCGAAAAATAAAACATCAACTTCCAAAGGATCAAAAGGATAAAAGCAATAAAAGATATTACTTCTGGCTAAGGCTAAGACTGACCATGTCGATTCCTGTCATAATTCCAAATTGAAGTGAATAATAGTAGTTAGCATGAAAAAGGTCAGTAATACGATCAATTCCTTGTCAATCTGAAATGATAAAGCCTTAAAATATAAAGATCATAAGACGTTGGTTATACTGGGATATATCTCGATTTGACTTAACTGGCGAAATTTTATAATGAAGTAAAATGATAAATCTTTACCCTGAATCTATCAATATCTTTTTTTTTTTCTTACTCTGCAAATATTTTAGTATATTTTTTATTTTAAACTTATGATTATAAACCTTCAATCATCATTGAATATCTTTCTTAACTAAAATTTCTTATTAAAGTATCTTTCATGTACAGATTGGTGTTGAAAAAAATGTGTCTATCATGTTACTGTGAAAGTTAGATGCTTTTAATGGCTTGTGCAATAGCACGAGAATGATATGCAAATGTTTTGACAATAAAGTCATATATGCAGAAATAATAATGGACCAAAATGCTTTCAAGCATGTATTTACTCTACGAATCCAGCTATCATCTCCCGAAAATGAAGGTTACACATTCAAATTAATTAGAAAATAATTTTCAATGCGACTATGCTTTATAATAACAATAAAGAAAGCACAAGAACAAACAATACCAATTGTTGGACTGTACTTGCCACAACACATTATTCACATGAATAGTTATATGTTGCACTTTTAAAGGGGAATATCAATGACAAAAATAAAGATTTTGATCATGACGGAGCAGCCTAAGCCAAAAAAGGAACATACACCAAAAACATCGTCTATAAAAAGATATTAGGTCAGTTACAATACATGAAAAGTATATGATACAAATTTTTTTTATACACTTTCAAATATACTATAACTAACTCACGTCAAATATTCGTTTGTTATACACTTTCAAATATACTTCCAAATATATATTTGATTTGTATTTGAATATTTTGATTTGACACAAAATTTTAAAAAAGTAATAAAAACTTTCAAATTTTTTAGTCTTAATTTATTGAAAATGTATTAAAATATTCTTGTCATTAATCAAGTCGTCGCATGATTTTATTAACAAATTTTTGAAAAGTATTTTGGGAATGATATTTTATGATTTAAAATAATATTTTTTTATGATCAATTTTATAATCACTTTATTATCTAATCGCAATATTATATTATCACTTGTTATAATTTTATTATGACTTTTTTAAAAAATTATATTATAAATTAATTACAAATGATGAGAGAAAATAATGTTTAACAAATTTAACATCTATTAAATAGGAGATAATATATTCTTCATCGATAAGTTAAAATATATTTCTTAAGAACAATTTATTTCATTTTTATTACATATTCAATGAAATTGAATATTGAATCTGCATCATAATATCATATACATTGGCTTATTTCTTCCCCTGAATATCTATAAAATATATCACAATGTCAAATAATTGTATAGTACTAATCAAATAAATAATTTAACATTTTTTCATATGATAGGAGAGACATATCGTATTTATTTTTCATATATACAAAATGCATGATACACTTGCAACGCACGTACACTATTCTAGTAAATATAACAAGGATGAAGGTTAGTACCTTTATCTCCTCTATTTGAATTAGAACTTTAATTGCATTTACAAGTGAGTTTCAGTTTTTTCGACCTATCTGTTGCGCATGCCTTGTTCTTCTTTCGCAAGGGTGACTCAAGAGTAAGGCTAGTAAAACGTTTGCTTTAGGCCTAAAAAATTTCAGGCCTCAAAAAAATTAATAGTCAATTTTATGATTTTAATTTCACTTGAAATAATAATGAAGATTGTGAAATACATTTAAAAAATTATCTTACAAAATACAGAAAGAAAAGCTACCTAATTTTTACTAAAAAAATTTTAGAACTTTGAATTAAACAACTCAAATTTCATATTAATAATTAATGTTTTAACAACAACATCCAAGTTAATGTATTGCAAGCAAATAGCTAATATCTTATTGACTAGAATGAGTCTTTCTTCTATTAATAATCATATTATATTATATGTGAATTTAAAGCTTATGTGTCTTTTAAAATATTACACCAAAATCAATTAATATATAGTAATAAAAAAATAACTCTAAATAATTATAATATTATTTTTATATGTATATTTATATATCTAAGGCCTTTTATTTAAGTTTGACTTTAGACCACTAATTTTATTGAGACGACGCTGTTCTTTCGTCACAATATTTTCGGATTCTTAGATCTAATTTGGATAACAAATTGAATTAAACTCGATCAATTTTCTCTGATTCATTTTTTGCCGCTCTGTGAGTTTTATCTATCAACTTGAGATTATGCATTTCAATGGCGAACACACTTTATTTTGTATTTTCAACTTTTCTTTGGGCTTGAAATTATGCATTTCAACGGCGAAAACATGAAGTTATTTTGGATTTTAAACTTTTTTTATGCTTGAGATTATGCATTTCAATGGCAAAAACACGTTATTTTGAATTTTCAACTAATCATTTGCACATGTTGCTGATACATTTTTCGTTCTGTGAGTTTTCACTATGAGCTTATGCATTTCAATGGCGAAAACACGTTATTTTGGATTTTCAACTTTTTCTATGAGCTTGAGAATATGCATTTCAATGACAAAAACACGTTATTTGGGATTTTCAACCAAGCATTTGCGCATACCCTGTTAAGCGTTTTTCGTCACAATATTTTCCAATTCTTACGATCAAATTTGCACACAAGTATTATCATATTTGTGCTCTGATTGATGCAATTTTTACAAAATAACAACAATAATGATCAGTTGATCTTGTTTCGATTACTCTGTGTATGCATATTTTTTTTGGTCTCCGATTCATTTTTTCGCTCTGTGAGTTTTCTCACAGTTTGTGGTTTAATATGCAAAAGATAATGAAAATTTACTCACAGTTTGTGGTTTAATATGTAAAAGAGAATGAAAATTTACTCAGATAGTTATGATCATTCTATCACCTAAAAGTTCTCGCGGTTTTGCTTTCATAAATATTGAGTGGATTTTCATTCTCTTAGTCAGTTGTTATTTGTCGTCACTTGCACGTAAGAATGGTGGAAATAACTTCCACCGGCAAAGTTCAAGAATGTTTTGGTGAAGCAATCAAAATTTTGGAGGCTAAAAGCATGGACTCCTGTTAACCAAGTGTCTACCTATTTTGAACAACACAGAGTATTTGCTGCCAATCATTGCCACTTTTGCTGATGTCAAATCTCTCAAATGCCGGTACTCTCAACTTTTCACCTTGTTAGCATTTTACTTGTCACTTTTTTAAGTTGCATACACCTTAAAGAAAAGCGTTAACTACTCCCTCCATCCCATTTATTTGATATGTCAAAAATGACAAGTAAACGTAGAAATTCAATTAGAAAATTAATGACAAGTTATTGTAAATGAATAGAGCTTGATTTTCTTTTTCAGTGCTAATAAGCTTGACGATTGATTTAGACTCCCAGACATGGGATCAATTTTAGAATGATATCTCTGTACTAGTTGAAAAAACTGCACTAGTTGGAAAAACTATGGAGATGTTTAAAACTGCACTAAAGTATGGGGAAGAGGGAAGATGCACTCAAATAAATGCTATAACATGGAATAAAGTATAAGCATTTTCATTATAGAATTGTCATTATTATATTGAAAAAGAGAAACAAATTATATGCCTGGAAGTGCTGGTTAATGTGGAGAAGGTAATTTCTTGCCTTGATTAGTTACACTCTTTTGACTATTGATTAACTCAACTAACTTTTCTTGTTTTATTTTTAGATACTTGCTGTGCCTTGAACCAACTTATCTGCTATGTTGCTTGGATGTCTATTGGATCCTCCAATAATGAGATCTCACACGCTCATGTAGTCATTTGGAGGGGATACTTTTTCTCTGATGAAATGTTTGTACTAGCTCGGCTTGAACTATTACTATTAGCTGAACAACCCTTTCTTTGAATTTACCTGTGGTTAAACACAACCAAAATAAAGGGATCAAAAATGTATAAGGAAGTCTGAACAACCCTTTCTTTGACTTTAAACATAACCAAAATAAAGAGATCAAAAATTATAAGGAAGTCTGTTCTTAAAAGGATCCAAGCAACATAGGTTTACTAATATCACATAATGTAATTCTTGATTTCTGTGGTAATACAATATGTTTGATAGGTTAGATGACGCATTGATATATTTGTGTACATGTGTCCCATTCCACACATGCATGTCATTACATCTCTTGAAGTGATCAGATTTTGGATAATTGTTAAATAGTAGATTTAATAATGTTTAGCAAAGAAGATAAGTTTGTGATGCATATATTGTATGTTGTTCAAATTCCTTAAAAATGTTTATGCATTCATGCAAAGTTCTCCTGAAATGCATTCATTACTTTTCAAGCAGGCACAACACAAAAACATGCCCTTTAACTTACCTCAAATCAAATCTATGATCTCCAACTTTGGATGTGCACAAGTAGGCACTTTATATATGTCCTATGTGACGTCCTACGTGGCCAATTCTTGTCCTACATAGTGTACTATATATATTATGTCACATAGGACGTGTGCGTTTACTTGTTCGACTTTATATAAGTTCAAGTGCCTATTTGTGCACACCCAAAGTAGAGGTCATAGATGTGATTTGAGTTCAAAATAAAGGACACGTTTACATGTGATGCCTTTCAAGAATTTGACATCCATCAATAATATTTTTGAAAAGTCGGAGCATGATAGGTTGAAACCAAAACTTAAGTTCAGATTGCTATCCCTAAACTAGAGTTCAGATGGTGGTATTAACCTCAATTGAGCTATAGAACAGGAAGAGAAACTGCAAAATAGTGAATCTGCTATAAGGGGAACTTAGCTTGAGATGGAAAAGAAAGAAAAATTAGCCTTTTTTCCTTTGGGACCAGATGCAAATCTTTGCTTGGACGGAGATGCTGGTTGACTCTCTATAACATGAACAAGATAGATCTGTTAGAGTTGAAGGGATAAAATGAAGGAGTTTAGACTAACCTTTTTAACATCAGATTGAAGCTCTGCTCTTGTGGAAGTTGGCCGGAGCTCCCACGTTGGTGGCTACGTCAAAATCTTTCCTCGATCAAAAAAAGAGAAAAATATAGTTACTGTAACACTTTAACCTTCAATTATGAACTCCCAACAATATTAATGCTTACCAACAGGGCATCGAGCATGGTTAGACCATACTGTTGGTAGTCTGAGCAACCTACTGACTAAAATTCAACTATTTCATTTCACAGTGGTATGTCATTTATCAAAGTAAAGTACTTGCTGTTATCATTGACTGCAAAAAAAAAAAAAAAATTAAAAAAATCATATCAGTTGTAACCGGCTTTTCAGCTGGCAGAATAGAATGCAAAAACAAAATATACTCCCTTTATATTCTGTTTGTCCTTCATTAACAATTCTTTTTTTAGTTTCCTTGAGAGTTTCCTTGAAGGATTTTTTTCATGACATTTCGAGACATGGTCCAATTTATCGATCAAGATGTCTATTTTTCCTCAACCTTGATCTTCTTGTGGATTCCCGATTAGATATCATCCTTCTCTGCTTTCTCTCGTCGATCATCAGAGGTAGAATTATTACTGATGCAAAATAGAGACAGATTGTTAAAGTCATGAACATGAAGAAAGGTTGGATAATCTGGTACATTTGTTAAGAATCTACTGAACTGAAGTGATGGTAAATTGTTGTGCATGAAGTTGAAGTCAAGAGGCTGAGGTGAAGGATTTTCGGAGACAAAGTAGTGAGTTGTTGTAGCCTCTGATGGGATCATAATTAAATGTATATGGAATATGATACAAATATATACTTGGAAGAAACTTCAATCTGTAGATAAAAGTGAGATTGTAAGAGAGCATTGGTTCAGTAATGAGGGGCTTTTATAGGAGGAGAGTGGGCCAAATTCAGCAACAAAAACAAATTTAAGAACTTTAGCAGAGGGGTGGGGGTGGGGTGGAGCTTACATAGGCAGAAAATCAGAAAATCAATTTAGGAAGCACATGAAAAAAGGCGTTATGCACGTGTAGTGAGTGGCATGTGTTACTACTATGTTTGGTGAGTGGCATGTGTTACAACTATGTTGCTCAGATATCTATTGGATCCTCCAATAATGAGGTTTCACACGCACATGTAGTTGTGTTGGATCCTCCAAAAGTATGGAGGATCTGAAATGAGTATGCCAAACCTCATAATTTAGTGAGTTAGAAGTTACAGAAAGAAGGGGAAATGATTGTATTGGCTCAGCTCGAACTGCTACTATTAGCTGAACAACCCTTTCTTTACGTTTAATCGCAGTCAATGTTAGAGCTTTACATCTCTAGATCGCAACAGATATGTACAAGCAAAACCCTAAGTCGGTTGAAATCTAGAGAGAGAAACTAAAGCAACTCTTCATTAAAGAAAATATCTTGTCTTATCTAGAATATTCCAAATATAGGTATTTATACAACCACATATTATTTGAAAGAAAAATACAAAACTGAAAATATAAACTTGAGGTCGGGTATTAATCAGCATGTTGGGCTTTGTCTTGCACTAGTTGGGCCTATATTAACACCCCTTCAAGTTGGAGGGTGTACATACTCCGAGCTTGCTGAGTAACGAGTGATGAAGAGGCCCAGATAAGGGCTTTGTCATGATGTCAGCCAGCTGAACAACATAGGAAATATGATGAAGTGTAATGACACCATCAGAAAGGCAATCACAGACGTAATGACAGTCAATCTTAATGTGTTTAGTGCGTTCATGAAACATGGGGTTCTTGGCAATATGAAAGGCAGCTTGGCTGTCACATTAAATAGGCACAGGAGAAGGAATAGTCAAACCCATATAAGCAAATAAATGAGTAAGCCATACTATCTCAGCAACAACCTTGCGTAATGCCCTGTATTCAGCTTCAGCAGAGGACAAAGCAATAGTAGGTTGCTTCTTGCATTTCCAGGAAACAGAACAATCACCAAAAAAAATATAATAGCTAGTGACTGATCTCCTCGAGGAAGGACAAACAGCCAAATCAGAACCAGCATATGAAATTAAAGAGTGAGAGAAGGTAGAAGGCAAGAATATGCCTTGATCAGGAACATTAAGCAAGTATCTAAGAACATGAATGCTAGATTTCATATGAGGACCACAAGGCCGTTGGAGAAATTGACCGAGATATTGAACTACAAAGAAGATATTAGGTCCGGTGTGTTGTAGGTAGTTAAGTTTCCCAACCAGACGTCTGTAAGTAGAGGGATTAGGTAACATATCACCCATACCAGGAAGCAACTTGACAGATGGTTCCAAAGGAGAAGACACATGAGTGTACTATGAATAATCAAATTCCTCAAGTAAATAAGAGGTAAACTTGTGTTGATGGTTCAGATAGCCAGAATCATAGGAGAGTATTTCTAATCCTAGATAATAATACACTAAACCTAAATCTTTGATCTTAAACTAATCATTAAGAAAATATTTAAGGTTAGTCATCTCAGAAATATCAGAACTAGCTAATAGAATATCATCAACATATACAACCAGCACCACCAAAGAAGCACCAGAAGACTTAGTAAAGAGAGAGTAGTCATTTTTACTAGGAATGTAGCCTCTAGAGGATAGAGCTTCAGACAATTTGGAAAACCACTGCCTGAAAGCCTGTTTGAGGCCATATAAAGACTTCTTGAGCTTGCAAACCAAAGGAGTTGCACAAGGAGAGAAAGAGATGACCTCAAGACTAGGGGGAATTTTCATATATAAATCCTCATGAAGATCCCCATGTAAAAAAGCATTATTAACGTCCAGCTGGAAAACTGTCCAATTATTCTTGGCAGAAAGAGACAACAGACATTTAACAGTGGTCAAGTTAACCACAAGGGAAAAAGTCTCATGATAATCAATACCCTCTTTCTGAGTGTCACCTCTAATAAATAGTCTGGCTTTGTACCTCTCCACAGTACCATCATATCTTTGTTTGATTTTATACACCTACTTACAAGGGATATCCTTCTTAGTAGGAGGAAGGGGAACAATGTCCCAAGTGTGGTTGTCCTCAAGAGCTTTGAATTCTTGCAGCATGGCCTCTTGCCAGGCAGGATGAGAAGCAACCTGCTGGTAAAACTGAGGTTCATGCATGTGTAGGTCAAGAGAAGGCACCTTGGAATTGACTGGAATAGAGAAGGAGCTAGGGAGATGGAAGAGCAAATATTGTCTGAGAGGTAAGAAGGGGTATGTAAGGGTCTAAATCTCCTTCTACGAGGTGCAGTCAAAATGGAAGAAACAAAAAGTGGTGGAGCAGGACAAGAAAAAGGTGCATAAGCAGGTTGGATAGGAATAGAGGTATCAACAAAAGAAGGTGGATGTGGAAAGTGAGAATGTAAGACCCCGTAAAGTTTCCTTGTCGTTAAATCTTTTGAAATGAGTCACAAGAAGTTTTACACTTGGAATTTTAGTTAAGTGTCCAACACTTAGTTTATTTTGGGCCTTGAAACTTTGATGATTATTTTGTGACCTTCCCAACCTCGTTTTCTTGATTTTTTTGTGTGTTGCGATGGGGCAAATCTATAGTACATCTCGGGTGAGTTTCAAAATTTTTGAACAATGATTAGGGCATGTTTGGTTTTCAAACTAGTAACACCATAAGATTTTCATGCGTCGCATGGTGCATCACATCCCTGGACCATGCGATGGAGCATGTGATGCATGATCCAGTCCCGTGGGATAGAGCATGCGATGCATGCCCTGCTGCACTTTTTTTGGAAATTTTCAGTTTTTCTTCCATCTTTGTAGGGGTAAAATGGGTATTTCCCCATTTCCAATTATGCATTAACACGGGATTTAGATCCCAATTGACCAAAATATGGTCATTATCCTCCAATTCTCAAGAACAACACCCCCTTAGACTCAAAATAAAAATCAAGATCCCTCAAAATTCAACTGTAGAATTTCAAAATTGATTAAAGATTCGAAATTACCATTTTGAGAGCTACAAGAAGCACCCATCAATTTTACGAATAGAGTTTTGAAAGCAAGAGTTCATCCAAATTCATAATTTGAGGTATGTGGGGTTTGAACAAGAATAATCCTTTCGTTCTTGTGCCCAAAATTTTATTTTTTCTTAAAGAATTTAGTATTTTCAAGTTGAAATATGCTTAGTTTGATATATTTCAAGTTCAAGAGATCATGAGTTGATCAAGTTTTGAATTATATGATATTTCACCTATTTTATGTTGTGAATTGAGAATTTGTGAATGAATTGTATATTTCTACCATGATTAAAATTTTGAATAGTTTTAAAGTTGAAGTCTTGAATTATTACTATCTTGAAGGTTAATATTACTTGAATATGCATACATGCTTTAAGTCCAAGAAGTGTATTGAGATTTTAAGACCATCTTCTTGAAAGTTTTTAATTATTATATCCATATCAAGAATGAGCTTAATTTTGAGAATGTTATGATTTTAAGTTTTTCTCTAGCAAATTGCTTATCAAAATTTGAACCAAGATTGAAGTTTTGATATTGATTTAAGATAGGAATCCACACTATCTATGAATTAAATCAAAGAGAAGCATAATTTGGTCTTCATTATAAACCCTGAGTTATTTTAAGGTGGATTTCCTAAACTTTCTGAGCCTAAGTATAGGAGTAGTATTTAGCACCGAGTTAGGTATGATTTCGAGGTCTCATACCCCAGAACTACGTGCCACCATAGGATTGAAATTTATGGGCCTAAGGTCCAGACAGTGATCCCTAAAGTTAAGGTTCTATTCCGATGGCAAGGGTAGTACAGTTCTCCTCAACGTGGGTATGACGTTGGACTCCATGTGGCTCAAATGGTTTATGTCGGTTAGAAAAAACTCCCAAAAGATGTTCTTTACTCAAAAGATAACTATTTATTGATCCAAGTCCATAAGATTCCAAAGTTTCCCAATTCCAAGTCTTAAGTTTATAAAGTCTTAAGTTTTTTAGTTTCAAAGAAGTCCTATCCACTTCAGTAAATGTATGAGTTTTTAAAATATTGTTTAAAGATTTTTTGATTTATCAGTTTTGTTGAGGATAAGGGAAAAATGCAAGATTTGAGATTTGTATAATAACTCACGATGTTTATATTATATGTTTCTTCATTCGTGATTATGAGAATTTTATTCAAGAGAGGTGAGTCATTTACAATAGCATGCATGTTTTCTATAAAGATTTATTAATATTGTTTATTTAAATGCATACACCCCTATATACTCAGTACATTCCCAAAGTACTGATCCACATACTCATTTGTGTTCTACATTTTCTTGTAATGTAGGTTCAGGTGCTTAGTCCCAGCAGCGTCAGTGATTTTGAGTGCCTTTGTCTACATTCCTGCAGTGGTGAGTCCTCATGGTCTGAGGACCTATTTTCTAGACATTTATTATTATTAATAGTTGCTTTAATTCCTTTCATTGACTATGAGTTTGTGTAAAACCCCACAAAATCCACTCCTAGTCTGAGCCTTAGAGCGTGTTCAGTGAAGCGGAATTCTGAGCCTAAAAGTTTGAGAAGTGTCTTTCCAAGTGTGAAATATTTTGAACCGTTTAGAATTTTCCTAATATTATGGTTATTCTAGATCATGAGCATCGTGTTACGACTAGGGGTAGTCTCGGGTCGTTACAAACTTGGTATCAGAGCCTAAGGTTCAATAGTATCCTAGGGAGTCTAAAAAGCTGCATCTAGTAGAGTTTTGTGCATGGGTGTGTTGCGCGCCATATTTATGTACAAGAGGCTACAAATGTTTTAGGGGTAGTTTCCCTTCTTTTAGTGTTCATGTCATGCAAGTGACCATGAGCTCAAGTTGATCCTCAGTCTAATCCACTTCTTTCTTCCATTTACAAAGTATGCCTCCTCACAGAGATTATGCCTCTAAGGTTAATGACCAGCCCCCTCAGCCAGTAGATTCTGAGAATGAGAGTGTGTCACATGCCGAGTTTTGGGTAGCTTTTCACGCACTAGCCGAAGCTGTGATGACTAATGTTTAGGGAAATTGTCAGGCTGTAGCCCCACCTCAGTAAGAGAGAGGTTCAGCAATAGCCAGGATTAGAGATTTTATGAGAATGAACCTTCCAGAATTCTTTGGGTCAGTAGCAGGCGAGGACCCGCAACTTTATCTATAGGAGGTGAGAAATATCACCCAGATTATGCATATTTCTGAGAAGAAGAGTGTAGAGTTAGCATCCTATAGGCTGGAGGATATTGCTCATGGTTGGGTAGTGATATGGGGGAAGAGTAAAGGGGAGGATGCAACTCTTGTGACTTGGCCAGAATTTCAAGATGCCTTTCTAGATAAGTTTTTCCCGCTAGAGATGAGAGAGGCTAAGGTAGAGGAGTTATTGAACCTAAGGCAAGGTTCCATGACAGTGAAAGAGTATTGTATTAAGTTCAACCAATTAGCTAAGTATGCTCCCGACTTGATAGCTGACCCTAGAGCGAGTATGAGTAAGTTTGTGACTAGTGTATCCGGGTAAGTGTTCAAAGGGTGTAGGGCTGCTATGCTTCATAGAGATATGGACCTTGCTGTACTTATGATGCATGCACAATAGATTGAGGCAGATAAGGTGAAGGAAAGAGAGAAAGTGAGCAAGAGAGCCAAGACAGGTCGTCGTGGTTTCTCTCAGGCAGGGTCTCAGGGTGGTAGCCATTCCCAGCATAGTCAGATATTTCGTATCCCAACTCTATTCTCAACTAGTGTACCTGCACCAAAGTTTGGGGATGTCAGTTATGATGGGGTGCCAGGTTCCAAAGCCTAGAAGAGTGCTAGTAGTGTTCGTACCTATCCACTTTTTGAAGAGTGTGGAAAGAGCCACCAAGGTGTGTGTAGAGCCAGTAGTGATGTGTGCTTTGGGTGTGGTGAGCCAGGCCATAGAATGCGAGAATGTAGAGAGCTAGCTCAGAGGGGTATACTCCATGCGCTTCAGGATCGCCTTAATCGGGGAAGGTTCCCTGAAATAAACTCAGGTACGTTTTGAGTCCTTCATCTTTGTGATATGCATTGTTAGATCCTTTGCTTCCATTTTGAGCTTATATGACAGCATGAGTCATGCATTAGTTTAGGATCTCAGTCGGTCAGTCGTGACCCAGTTTGTAGGTGCCCTGTATACCACCTAGTGTTTCAGTGAAGTGTGTCTACAGGGGCATTGAGTCCCAGAGGGGAGATACCCCATAATATTATGATGTTTCCATGTCCTTAGACTCATTCAGTTGCATATTCAGACTCTCCTAACAATGTTAACATCAGTTGTCATTGTATTGCCAGTCATGCTTTTGAGAGTCAGTTCAGTCATATATTCATGCATTAGATATGCATGTTCAGTAGAAATATCTCAGATTTTTAGTGTATTTAGTCATGCATTTATGAGATCAGTTCAGTCATAAGTCCGTGCATCAAATATGCATGTGTGTTATGAGAATTCAGCTTATGAGCAGCTTTAGTCGAGTATTCCATGTGTCAGATATGCATGCCTTGTACTCAATATGTCAGTTGTTATAGTTGTATAGGCATGTCTTGAGATGTCCTTATTCCTTGAGTAAGTTCAGTTGACCAGTATTTTTATCCTATCAAGCGACATTCGAGGACGAATGTTTCCAAGGAGGAGATAATGTAACACCCCGCAAAATCCACTCCTAGTCTGAACCTTAGAGCATGTTCAGTAAAGCAGAAATCTGGACTTAAAAGTTTGAGAAGTGTCTTCCCAAGTGTGAAATATTTTGAACCATATATAATTTCCCTAATATCAATCTTTTTTCATGTAGAGCATTGAATAAGCTTTCCATCGATACCAAATTCGCCCAAATCCGATACTCAGGTGGATAGTTAGAGCTATTTTAGTGAGGCAATGTGCCACTTGGCCCTTTAGCGCGTAGCGGAACCATCCAAAATGGCAATTGTCAAATTCCCATGAGCCTCCGTGATTTCCACCGCATCGCAGTGTTTTGCCAATTTGCAACCAAAGTAGCAACGTGATTTCCATCGTGTCGCGCCATCATGCAGTTTCCCAATCGTCCAATTTCCAGATCTGGCGTGATTGTGGCGCGTCGTACCAGCATGTAAAATCAGGATTCTTCCAGTTTCGGATTTTAATTCCAAGGACTTTTTGGTTCTTTTCCCACTCTTTCTCAGCCCCTATTTATACCCAATAAAAGGCTTTCATCCTCATTTCCCATCTTCAACATCAAAACTAGGGTTTTACAAAATCAAAACCCTTATTCCTTCTTCAAGAAAGATCAAGAGAGAGATCAAGAGAATCAAGAGAAATCAAGAATCTCTCCAAGGGCTTTTTAGAAAAGAGTTTCCCCAAGGTATGTAGATGTTGATTCTTGGGTCCCTTTCATCCAAGAAGCTCAAGAACCCTTTTCAAAAACTTAAAGATTTTATGTTTATGGGATTCCATGATTTATATGAGTTGTAATTAATATCCCAGCTATTATTGAGTTTTGATTCATGTTTGTTTAACAGGTTTTCAAGCTTTGACCCTAGTATGTGGAATTAATGTAATGTTTATGATAAACCCTCTTCAAATTGCTTTCTATGTGAAGTGTTTATGTCAGTTAAGTGTAGAAATGGTTGAATAAGAAAAGCATACTCCCCATATGTTTGATAAAATGCTTATGTGATGGAATTAGAGCCATTATAGCATGTTGACTAGAAAACCCCCAATTAGGTGTAAACCCATGCATGCCTAGTGTTTGTTGAAATGCCTTAGTGAGTGAAATGTAACATGATAGCATGAATCCCCAATTAGGTGTAAACCCATGCATGCCTAGTGTTTGTTGAAATGCCTTAGTAAATGTATTGTGACATGATAGCATGAAACCCCCAATTAGATATAAACCTATGCATGCCTAGTAGTTGTTGAAATGCCTTAGTAAATGAATTGTGACATGATAGCATGAAATCCCCAATTAGGTGTAAACCCATGCATGCCTAGTATTTGTTGAAAAGCCTTAGTGAACGAGTTGAGACATGATAGTATGAAATTCCCCAATTTCATTCTCTTTGATATATTCTAAGCCTTTAATACATGCCAAGTGCTTGACGATTAAATTGTGGCATGATAGTATGAATTTTCCCCCAAATTATGTGTTATTCGATACATGCCAAGACTAACTTACATGCAAAGTACTTGATGTAAGACCTTGTTGAATAGAGTGTGATCTAATAGTATGCTTCCTCTACGCTATTATATGTCTATGATTCCTAGCTTTTTGAAGAGATGCCTTAGTGATTGTGATGGAGAATATATGGCTATGATTCCTAAATTTTTGAAGAGATGCTTTAGTGACTGTGATGATAAATGAATGACCGTGGTTATGACTAGTCAAGAATGGTTATGTTTTACTTCTATGTTATCGAGTCCTGGGGTATTTATACCCGACAATTTAGCTGCTGTCTAGATCCTGTGTTAGTTTTCATGGTAATCCCAGATGGGCCATGATTCTCAGAACTCAGTGATTTATAGAACCTTGTATCCTCAAATAGATACAGAACATAAGAAATCTTTGTATCGCTAGTAATCTAGCCTTAGTGTTGTACTCAACTCAGATCTTGTTGTATTTAAGTATTTAGTTCTGGACTCGGTAGTAACCGAGTAAACTATCCAAACTCTATACTATCAGTCAGATACCATGATTCAGTAGTATTCCATCAGATACGAAACCAAGTGAATTCATCTTAACTCAGTCAGACTATTTGAGAAACGTGATCAGTATTAGATTTAGCTCAGTTTGTGTTCAATTGAAAATTTAGTCCAGAGTTTTTCAGTTGGGAGTAGGAGCTAACACCGAGCGAGGGATGGGATAGCGGCTCCCCATCAGAGAGGTTGAGTTGTTAGGAGCAATCCCTGAACTCCAAAACTGTGTAGCCAGCGCAGGATGCAAGAGTCCCCGTCAGTAGAGGTTGTCACCATTAGAGAGGTTTGACTATTATATTGCCTTAGTCCGGCTTCCTGCGAGGGTCATCCATTAGAGAGGCTTGACCAGAGAGGTCTTTACCTGTGGCATGATATTGACACCCTTCCAGCTGGGGTTATAGGTTAGACCCCACCTATGGAAGGTCAGGGCATGTCGGTTAAGAACTACTTCCCACAGTTACAGTTTCAGTATCAATCTTCAGAAATCAGGACTGTCAGATACAGTCATCTATCTTTATGGGGAACTCAGATAGTTCTATTGATTCATGGACCATCCCATCAGATAGTCTTGGTCTCATATACAGATATTTGTTATCAAATCCAGAGATCTCCCATCAGATAGGCTTGATCTCAGTCTCAGATTTAGTTGAGTATTTTTGTTCTCAAAACTAGAGATCTCCCGATAGATAGGCTTGATATCAGTCCCATATTCTGTTGAGTATTCTTGTTTTCAGCTTTGAACATGATCATTTTTTTATCATTGATAATAGATTCCGAAATTATCTGTTAGAGAGGTTGATCTCTGATTCAGTCAGTGGAGAGTAGTGAGCTCAAAATTTAGTCATTGATGTGAGTATATTCAGTTAATCAGTTATCAGTATTAGATGATTTAGTAATTCAGTATCTCAGTGTTAGTAGTGAGTTCAGATGACAGTAAAACGGTATCCAAGTTTTAGTATCTAGAGTTGTGATGATTGTGATTATGGTTTGTGCATTCTGGTATGTGTTCTTGTTTGGTACTCTCATGGTTATTCGGTTTAAGTAATTGTTCATGAATGAGCCCTTGTATTTAGCCTTACCACATTTGCATACTCAGTATATTCCCATGTACTGACCTATTTGCACTATGGTGTTTTATTTGACACCATAGGTTCAGAGGCACGAGATCCAGAGTTCCCTCAGCAACTTAGTCCAAGCCAGCAGCAGTAGATGTAGAAGTGAGTCCTCTTCATTCGAGGATGATCCTTAGTTTGCTATTATTGTATCAGACTTTTGTTTATTTTTAGTTGATGGAGTTAGTTGGGGACATATACCATTAAATCCACAGTTTAGACAGTTAGAGGCTTTTTAAACAAATGTATTGGTATTCAGTCTTTTAGTTTTGGAGTATTTGTAGACGTGTTGAACCTTATGGCTTATTTCTGCTTATTTCCGCTTTTATTTCCAGATATTGTGCAGTGTTCAGGTATGAATATCACAAAAAGGGTTAGCTTATGGTCCTTTGGGGTCATGAGCACCGTAAAGCGACTAGGGGGTAGTCTCGGGTCATTACAGTTTGAGTCAGTTGGGGATCTTTCCCAATCGCTCTCTAGTTCTTGAGTAATAGAGGCTTTGTCAAATAAGATTGTCAGTTGTGCATTGGACTTTTCAGTAATTGATACTCGCACTGTGTTTTCTTGATAGCTCAACTATGATTGATATACTATAACATTGTTGTATGGTTTGATATCCTAAAGTAAGTGATAAAGACTGTAGAAAGCAAAAATGGTTAGCTTGGGGCTACTTGTAGCCTTAAGCACCGTGTGACATCTCGAGAACCATTTTTGGGGCGTTATAAACTTGGTATCAGAGCCTAAGGTTTAAGAAGTCCCAAGGAGTCTGACAAGCCACGTTGCGTAGAGTCTTGATCATCGGTGTGTTATGCGCCACATCTATGAGCAAGAGGCTACAAGATGTTTTAGGAAAAAGTCATCTTTTTTTTCATAATCTATCGTGCTTCCAGTCGTCTCTCTCTGCTATTAACTCGTGCTTTCTTTATGATAGAATATGCCTCCTCTCCGAGCAAGTATCCAAAGAATCAATGACCAGCCACCTCCGCTCGAAAACCTATTGAATGAAAATGTGTCGCATGCTGAGTTTCGAGCAGCTTTTCAGGCACTAGCCTAAGCAGTCACATCGAGTGTTCAGGCTAATAACCAGGCTGTAGTTCCGCACCAGCAAGAAAGTGATTCTTCTACAGCTAGACTTTATGATTTCATGAGGATCAGTCCTCCAAAATTTTGTGGGTCGAAAGCAGGTGAGGACCCACAATTATATCTAGAAGAGGTGAAAAAGATCACCTAAGTGATGCATTCTTTTGAGGAAGAGAGTGTTGAGCTGGTTTTTTACCGATTGAAAGATATTGCTTATGACTGAGTTGTGGCATGGAAGAAGAATTTAAGGGAGGATGCGACTCCCATGACTTGGCAGGAGTTCTAAGATGCGTTCTTGGACAAGTTTTTTCCCCTCGAGATGAGGGAAGCAAAAATTAAGGATTTTATGAACTTGAGACAGGGCTCCATGACTGTTCAGACGTACTGCTTGAATTTCAACCAGTTAGTCAAATATTCTCCTGATCTGATTGCTAACACCCGACTAGTATGAGCAAGTTCGTGATGGGTGTTTTTGGTTTGGTGTTGAAAGAGTGCAGGACTGTGATGCTAAATAGAGATATGGATCTGTCCAAATTGATGATACATGCATAGTAGATAGAGACGTATAAGCTAAGGAAAAGAGATAGAGTAAGAGAGAAAAAAAGAGCTAGATCCGAGCATCGTGAGTATGGTCAGACTAGGTCCCTCAGTTTCAAAGTCATTTGTCCATGCTAGCACCTTTATCCGCTAGTGCTCTTGTACCTAAAGGCATCCAGGAGCAAGAGAATAGGCCTTCTATGTCCAGGTCCCAAAACACTGTAAGTAATAGACCTAACTATCCTCCTTATGCTAAGTGTAGTAGGATCCACCCTAGAGAGTGTTTGGCAGAGCAACAAGGTTGTTTTCGTTAAGGAAAGATGGGCCACAGACTTAGAGATTTCCCATATGCTAGGCAAGAGAATAGAGATAGCCGACCCCAAACATAGGCCACCAGTGCACTAGGTTCTGTAGCCCATCCAGCTCCCCATAAGAGTGCTTCTTTAGTACTGCATTCGGACAGCACAAGAATAGAATCTGTGCCCTACCATCCCGCCAGGAGCAGGAGGATTCTCCTGTGTTGTTACTGGTATGCCCCGTGTCTTCCACTTTAATGTTTATATGTTGTTGGACCTCGGGTCGAGCTTTTCTTATGTGACCCCACTTGTGGCTATGAACTTTGAAATGAGTCCTAAAAATATTCCTGAGCCTTTCCTCATTTGCACTCCAGTAGGGGAGTCTTTGTTGCTTAGTAAGTGTATAAAAATTATCCTATTACTGTTCTTCATAGAGTCATACTAGGTGATTTGATAGAATTGGAGATGGTTGATTTTGATGTTATTCTGGGTATGGATTGGCTTCACTCTTGTTATGAATCCATAGACTGTCGTACCCATGTGTTTAAGTTTTAGTTTCCTGATGAACCAATTATCGAGTGGTCAGGGAGTTTAGTATCTCCCAAGAGTTTTTTTTTATCTCATATCTAAAAGCCAGAAAGATTATATCTAAAGGTTGAATCTATTACCTAGTTAGAGTCAAAGACACTAAGTTTGAAGTTTCGACCCTTCAGTCAATTAGCATAGTGATGTCTTTTCGAAATATCTTCCAGGGGTACCTCCTGATAGAGAGATAGAATTCAGAATTGACCTTCTTCCTGATACATAGCCTATTTATATTCCTCCAAACCATATGGCACCTACAGAACTTAAGGAGTTGAAAGAACAACTCAAAGACCTTTTAGATAAAGGTTTTGTAAGGCCAGTGTTTCTCCTTGGGGTGCTCTTGTCCTATTCGTGTGAAAGAAAGATGATTCCTTGCGTATGTGCATTGACTATCGTTAGCTTAATAAGGTCACTATCAATAACAAGTACCCTCTCCTAGAATTGATGATTTATTTGATCAGCTATAAGGTACAAGTTACTTCTCCAAGATAGACCTTAGATTCGGCTATCACCAACTTAAAGTTAGGGAATGTGATATCCCAAAGACAGCTTTTCGAACCCGCTATGGTCATTTTGAGTTTTTTTATCATGTCTTTTGAGCTAACCAATACTCCAGCAGCTTTCATGGATGACGATGCAGACCATCTTAAAATTATCCTGCAAACTTTTAGAGATCACCAGTTATTCGCCAAATTTAGCAAGTGTGAATTTTGGCTAAGGTCAGTTGTTTTTTTTGGGTCATATTCTTTCCACCGAAGGCATTAGAGTCGATCCCTAAAAGATAGAAGCTGTGAGCAATTGGCCTAGACCTACCTCCCCGTTAGACATTAGGAGTTTCTTGGGTCTAGCTGACTATTACCGCTGTTTTGTCAAAGGTATCTCATCTATAGCATCTTCTATGACCCGATTGACCCAAAATAAAGTTAAGTTCCAATGGAAAGATTCCTGTGAGAAGAGTTTTTGGGATTTGAAGACTCAACTCACTGCATCCCCAGTGTTAGCTTTACCCGATGGTACTTATGGTTTTATGGTGTATTGTGATACTTCTAGAGTTGGTTTGGGTTGCGTGTTGTTGCAGAGAGGTAAAGTTATAGCTTATGCCTCCATACAGTTGAAACCTCATGAGAAAAATTACCCAAACCATGATCTTGAATTAGCAGTTGTGGTTTTTGCTTTGAAAATCTGGAGACATTACATGTATGGTGTTCATGTTGATGTGTTTACTGATCACAAAATCCTGCAGTATGTGTTTACTCAGAGAGAGTTGAATCTTTGTCAGAGGAGATGGTTAGAATTGCTAAAAGATTATGACATGAGTGTGTTGTATCATCCGGGCAAGGCCAATATAGTGGAGGATGCCCTTAGTAGAGTGTTTATGGATAGTATGGCTCTTGTGAGGATGGTAAGAAGGAGCTAGCTCGTGATGTACATTGTTTGGCTAGATTGGATGTTAGGTTACTTGATTCCGCTGAAAGGAGTATATTAGTGCAGAGTAGTTTCGAATCCTCTTTAGTTTTGGAAGTGAAGGAGAAACAAGACTTAGATGCTAGCTTGGTCAGACTGAAGGAGTCAGTTAAGGACAAAAAGATGGAGGTTTTCTCTTAAGGGGGAGATGGTGTGTTAAGATTGCAGGGTAGACTGTGTGTTTCTGATGTTGATGATCTGAGGCAGAGAATTATGGCTGAAGGGCATGGCGTGCGATATTCCATTCATCTCAGCACCATCAAGATGTACCGCAATTTATGGGAAATCTATTGATGGAGTGGTATAAAGAAGGATATAGCAGTGTTTATGGAAAATGTGCAACATGCCAATAGGTTAAGGTAGAGCACCAAAGGCCTTATGGTGTAATGCAACAATTTGGCATACCCACTTGGAGTGGGAAGAGGTGAATATGGATTTTGTGACTGGTTTACCTCTTTCGCGTCATCATCATGATTCTATTTGGGTGTTTATAGAAAGGTTAACCAAGTCAGCGCATTTATTGCCTGTGCATACATCTTATATAGCTGAGGATTATGCTAGATTGTATATCCAGGAATTAGTCAGGTTGCATGGAGTTCCCTTGTCTATCATTTTGGATAGAGGTACTCAGTTCACTTCACAGTTTTGGAGAGCTTTCTGGAAGGGTCTTGGTACCCAAGTTCATTTAAGTTTTTCTTTTCATCCACAGACAGATGGTCAGGCTAAGAGGACCATCCAAACCTTGGAGGACATGTTGAGGGCATGTGCACTTGACTTTAAAGGTAGTTGGGATGAATATTTACCATTGATTGAGTTCTCATATAACAATAGTTACCACTCTAGCATCCAGATGGCACCATTTGAGGCTTTGTATGAGAGGAGATGTAGATTATCCATAGGTTGGTTTGAAGTGGGTGAAGAGGCTGTGATTGGCCCTGATGCTATGTTTAAGGATACGGAGAAGGTCAAGTTGATTGGAGAGAGGTTGAAAATAGATCAAAGTCATCAGAAGTCTTATGCCGATGTGAGAAGAAGAGACCTTGAGTTTGAAGTTAATGATTTGGTGTATCTAAAAATTTCGCCAATGAAAGGAGTGAAAAGGTTTGGGAAAAGGGGGAAGCTTAGTCCCCGGTATGTTGGTTGATAACGGTTAAATTACACTCTTGAATGGGTGTAAGAGATCGTTGTCAATATAAACCCAACTAGGTTGCGGTCGAATCCCACAGAGAATAAGGTGTGAACTTCGGGTTGTTTATGATGTAATTTACTGGTAGATTGCTGTTTCCTGAAATGGGGGTTTGAGTTTCACAGGAACTTAATTTACACTTTGAATTGAATATTTGCAACCAAGATTTTATGAAATAACTAGGATCATGTTCACCAGGGCTTACAGTGCATGATAGATACTAACATTTACTCAAGGTTCTCACGATGGTTAGGATGACAAGCTATCTCTATCGAAGGTATGCTCAAATGTCTCTCTACTTATTCAAGTGTCTAACTTCCTAATCCTCTCAGACTCAGGAAGTCGCAACTCACTGACCAGATTTTACCTCAGGTTAATCAACCTTGTTACAACGCTGATTATTAAATGAAGCCTTTCCGAGTCCCTGTTGATAAGTCGCTTCCTACTGTTTATGATTTCTTTCTCAAGCAAACCAAAGTAGGTACACCTATTATTTACAACCAACAGACATAAGTTATACTATCAGAATTACCAAGAAATCCTAACACCCATTAAACCTCGAGTAGTTAATTAACACTTCATCATGACCTAACCCTAGATCCCACGATCTAGGTTAAAGGAGTTTAGCTACTCATGACATAAGAAACAAGCATGCAATATGAAATCATAAATAAAAGAATTAACTTACAATGATGAATGAAATCAAAAGAGAACTTGTGTTCGAATCACAAGGCAAAAACACCAACAATATTATTCTTGAGATAGAGAGAGAAAAATATCATATGTTGTCTCTCAGTAATAGATGAATTATCATAAAACCCTAAAACAAAGCTTTTTTTTATATCCAATCCTAACTAAGGAAATAAAATAAAAAGTTTTAGATTTTCCTCGAAGTAGACGACGACACCCATGACAGCCTATCATGATCCTGACGGCCTATCACGGATGTCGTTGATTTCTCTTTAATCTTCGATTTTTTCTTTCTCAGGCTGACAGTGACAATGACAGCCTATCATGAGTCTGACGGTGTATCATGGACGTCGTCATCTCCTCCTCTAGTTTGAATATTTTTTCCCTAAGGTTGACGGTGATTCTGATGGCTTGTCACAGCTCTAATGCCTTATCACGATATGCCGTCACACTTTACAACAATTTCTATTCTCTGGTTAAGGTTGACGTCATCACTGACGGCTTGTCACTCTTTTGACATCTTATCAATAGATGTCGTCACAATATCCACTTTAGACCAACTTCATGGTTATGGTTGACGGCAACTGTGATAGCCTATCACGGGGCTGACAACTTCTCACAGATGTCGTCAGCCTCACCTTTCTTTATTTTTCAATTTCTTTGCCTCCGTTCTTGATAGTTCTCTATCCCATTAGCTCAATTTATTAAATCAACATAAACACATCCAAAATAATAAAAGTTGCTTAAGACCTCGCAATTATTCTAGGTTAAAGGCCTTAAATGTGTTCGCAATTACGCACACATCATTGGTCCTTATAGAATCCTGAGTCGTGTTGGGAGAGTAGCTTATGAAGTTGAGTTTCCTGCAGAGTTGTCAGCTGTCCACCCTATCTTAGGAAAAACATTGGTGATTCTATAGTAGTAGATCCTACAGAGAGTGCTGATATTCAGACTAGTCTTTCGTTTGAAGAGGTTTCGATTAAGATTCTAGATCATCAAGTCCGAAGACTAAGGAACAAAAAATTTTCCTTGGTCAAAGTGTTATGGCAAAATCAGTCAGTTGAGGGCGCTACTTGGGAAGTAGAAGCAGACATGCTAGCCAAGTACCCGCACCTCTTCTCTGTAAGTTCAGATCAAGCCAGAGGTACTATTTTTCTTAACTCAGTCCCTTTCTAATCAAAGTTGCAGCTGTATAGCTATTCCTATTATGAATTTATGCATTCTATGATGTACCCAAATGTTTAGAGTAAAGTAGAGTCAGTTTAGCAAGATGTTTTAGCTGTGTAACCTTAGTTCTCTCTAAGTTCTTAGCCTATCCAGTGACATTTGAGGACGAATGTTCCTAAGGGGGAGATATTGTAAGAACCCGTAAAGTTTCCTTGTCGTTAAAGCTTTTGAAATGAGTCACCAGAAGTTTTACACTTAGGATTTTAGCTAAGTGTCCAACACTTAGTTTATTTTGAGCTTTAAGACTTCGATGATTTATTTCACAACCTTTCCGACCTCTATTTCTTGATTTTTTTATTGCGTTGTGATGGGGCAAGTCTATAGTACATCTCAGGTGAGTTTCAGAATTTTTGAACATCGCTTAGGAATGTTTGGTTTTCAAACTAGGAGCACCATGCGATTTGATGTGATGCACCATGCGACGCATGCTCCAATCCTGCGACACATGCTTTGCTGCACGTGCCTGGAAATTTTTAGTTTTTCTTTCGTCTTTGTAGGGGCAAAATAGGTATTTCCCCATTCCCAATTATGCATTAACACGAGATTTAGATCCCAATTAACCAATTCTCAAGAACAACACCCCCTTAGACTCAAAATAAAAATCAAGATCCCTCAAAATTCAACCGTAGAATTTCAAAATTGATTCAAGATTCAGAATCCCCATTTCGACAGCTACAAGAAGCACCCATCAATTTCATGAATAGAGTTCTGAAAGCAAGAGTTCATCCAAATTATAATTTGAGGTATGTTGGGTTTGAACAAGAATAATCCTTTCGTTCTTGTGCCCAAAATTTTATTTTTTCTTAAAGAATTTTGTATTTTCAAGTTGAAATATGCTTAGTTTGATATATTTCAAGTTCAAGAGATTATGAGTTGATCAAGTTTTGAATTATATGATATTTCACCTATTTTATGTTGTGAATTGAGAACTTATGAATGAATTGTATATTTCTACCATGATTAAAGTTTTGAATGGTTTTAATGTTGAAGTCTTGAATTATTACTATCTTGAAGGTTAATATTACTTGAATATGCATACATGCTTTAAGTCCAAGAACAAGTTGTGGATATTTCCTTAATAGTTCTAAGAAGTGTATTGAGATTTTAAGATCATATTCTTGAAAGTTTTGAATTATTATATCCATATCAAGAATGAGCTTGGTTTTGAGAATTTTATGATTTTGAGTTTTCCTCTAGAAAATTATTATCTAGATTTGAACCAAGATTGAAGTTTTGATATTGATTTAAGATAGGAATCCACACTATCTATGAATTAAATCAAAGGGAAGCATAATTTTGTCTTCATTATAGACCCTTGAGTTATTTTAAGGTGGATTTCCTAAACTTTCTGAGCCTAAGTATGGGAGTAGTATTTAGAACCGAGTTGAGTATGATTCCGAGGTCTCATACCCCAGAACTATGTGCCACCGTAGGATTGAGATTTATGGGCCTAAGGCTGAGACAATGATCACTAAAGTTAAGGTTTTATTCCGATGGCAAGGGTAAAACAACTCTCCCCAACATGAGTAAGACGTTGGGCTCCATGTGGCTCACATGATTTATTTCGGTTAGAAGAAACTCCCAAAACATGTCCTTTACTCAAAAGATAACTTTTAATTGATCAAAGTCCATAAGATTCTGAAGTTTCCAAATTCCAAGTCTTAAGTTCTTTAGTTTCAAAGAAGTCCTATCCTCTTCAATAATGATGTATGAGTTTTAAAAATATTGTTTAATGATTTCTTTGATTTATCAGTTTTGTTGAGGATTAGGGAAAAATGCAAGATTTGAGATTTGTATAATAACTCACGAGGTTTATATTACATGTTTCTTCATTCGTGATTATGAGAATTTTATTCAAGAGAGGTGAGTCATTTACAATAGCATGCATGTTTTCTATAAAGATTTATTAATATTGTTTATTTAAATGCATACACCCTCATATACTCAGTACATTCCCAAAGTACTGATCCACATACTCGTTTGTGTGCTATATTTTCTCGTAATGTAGGTTCAGGTGCTTAGTCCCAGCAGCGTCAGTGATTCCGAGTGCCTTGGTCTACATCCCTGCAGTGGTGAGTCCTCATGGTTCAAGGACTTATTTTCCAGACATTTAGTATTATTAATAGTTGATTTAATTCCTTTCATTGACAATGAGTTTGAGTCAGTTGGGGATCTGTCCCAATGGCTCTTTAGTTCTTGAGTAATAGAGGCTTTGTTAGACAAGATTATCAGTTGTACATTGGACTTTTCCGTATTTGATACTTGGACTTTGTTTTCCAGTTAACTCAACTATGATTTGATATACTATAATATTGTTGTATGGTTTGATATCCTAAAGTACGTGATAAAGATAGTAGAAGGCAAAAAGGGTTAGCTTGGGGTTACTTGTAGACTTAAGCACCGTGTGACGTCTCAAGACCCGTTTTTGGGGCGTTACAGAGAAACTGAGGAAGAATAATAAAGGGGGTAAGGGAAAATATTCTTATGAAACTTGACATCTCTTGAGTAGAAAATGGATAAGGTGGAGAGGTTAAGGAGTTTGTAACCCTTTTTACCACAAGGATAACCTAAGAAAACACTAGGAATGGATCTGGATTGGAATTTTTCTCTGGTAGGCTTGGGGGAAATAGCATAACAAAGGCAGCCAAAACTCATTAGATATTCAGAAGATGGGGAAGAACCATGTAGTGTTTAAAATGGGGACAAATTGTGAAGCACAACTGATGGAAATCTATTAATGAGATAAGTAGCAGTCAAGACACACTTACCCCAATACTTTAAAAGGAGTTTAGATTGAAAAGGTAAAGCTCTAGACACTTTAAGTAAATTCTTGTGTTTCCTTTCTACAACACCATTTTGTTGAGGAGTATAGGGAATGGTGGTTTAATGAAGAATACAATTTGTTGAAAAAAATTGTGGTAAATCAGAACTAAGACCTAATTCAAGAGCATTATCTAACCTGAAAGTTTGAACTGGAGAATTGAAATGAACTTTAACCATTGCCACAAAGGCCTTGATTACAAAAGGAGCACTTGATTTGGAGGATAGTAAGTGGGTCCAGGGGACTCTAGAGTAATCATCTACCAAAGTAAAAAAATATCTAAATCCATTATAAGTTTGGGTATTGTAAGGACCCCAAACATCTATGTGAACCAACTGGGAAAAAATAAAGGAGCGAGTAGAGGTTGGGGAGAAAGGCAGTCTATGTTGTCTTACCTTCAGACATATGTCACAGATAAAATGTTGTTTATTAGAAATTTTAGAAGATAAAGAAACAATAGACTTCATTTTATGAAAAGGGAGATGACCTAATCTTTGATACCGAAACAAATCATTATTATATGAATCGATGGTATTTACAGAGGAAGAACCAGAAATACAAGAAGTAATAGGACAAGTAAAACTAGAAGGAGAGGATGAATCCATATTGAGGTAATAGATTTACCAATTTCCAACTGCCTCCTCAGATAAGGGCCTTGTAAAATGCAATTGTAGCTCTAAAGTCAAGTATCCAAGGATTAGGTCCTAAATGAGACACTACACTAGCATGAAAAGAAATAGAGCTAATAGCGGGATGTGAAATCATACCTGCAAAGTGAGCAAACTCAGTATTGGAATGATCTGGTACCAGGGGACTGGCAGAAGATAAATTGGTTGAAGAATCACAATGCAACTTTTGTAATTGTTAATAGTGTAGAAATTATTCCTTGGACAGTCTATAATCATCATCACCAAGAGTCAAAGAAGCAAATGCAGATTTTGCATATTGACTCCCAGACTGAACCATGGAAGCAGATCTAGAGGACTTGTTGAACTTGAAATTTGATGGGTAACCATGAAGTTAAAAACATTTGTCAATGAGATAACCAATCTTCTTGCAATACTTGTAAAAGAGTAAAGAAGTTGGGCCACTATGAGAGGAGAAAGAAGTCCTTTTGCCATCCAGCGGAGAAGTACCAGCATGTGGAGAATGATAAACCCTCTTAGGACCATTTGGAGTTGAAGATAATCTTTTAGGGTCAAAATGGAATCTCTGAGTATAGTTTCTAGTCAATGAATTATTGGTGGAGCTTTCATGAAATGTTGCTAACTCATTTGAGAAACTAGGGACTGCAGTAGAAGAATCTAATTGTTTCTCAACATGTTGCAACATGGCATAAGAACTGCTTATGGAAGGGAGTGTGGGCATCATCAGAATATTGCTTTTGTATGTTGATTATTCATCATTTAGTCCACTCAAAAATTGAAACAACTTCTATTGCTCAAGAAATTTTCCTAATACCCCACATGTATATACAGGACTAACATAAGAAGTGCTAAGTTCATCCCAAAGGTAGCGCAACCTAGTAAAATAGTTAGCAATACTGGAAGAGCCTTGAGTGGTAGAACTTATTTCTTTTCTTGATTTTAATGTATTTGATACCATTTGATTGACCAAATCTTTCATTGATATCAGACCAAATGTCTTTGGCGGTATCTAAGCACATGACACTTGTTGCTATGTCAGGAGACAAGGATTTGGTGATCCAAGCAATGATCATATCATTGCACCGCTCATAGAATGGGAAATATAGTGAATTAGTGGCAGGTTTGGACATGCTACCTGTGAATATGCCCAGTTTTTTCTTGGCAAATAAGGCGGTCAACATACTCTTCCGCCATATGACAAAACTACTCCCATCAAAAGGAGGGGAAACCAAAAGAGTACCCAGATTATCCGAAGGATGAATATAGAATGGATGAGTGGGGGAAACAGTGAATTCTTCAAAAAACCCAATAGAACTCGTAGAACTAGTAGTCATTATTGATGAAAAACTATGAAACAAACATACAAATCGAATATGGATATCAACAAATATAGATCAGCAATAGAACCACAATATCAAGAGTATGTCGGCACAAATTATATGATGATGTAAGGAAGAAGAGAAAGTGTCACCGCCCTTCATCGTAACTTGAAGAAGAAAAGCCTTCACCGATGAAGATTCCGATAAAAAACAGCCAAAAACTGCTATGTTAGGTCAACAGTCGTCGAAAAAAATATCGACGATTACCGTCACAAGTAGTGTCAAAAGAAGAACACAACGAGAGGATCATAGATCACTGCTCTAATACTATGTTAAAGCTTTACATCTCTAGATCACAACAGATATGTACAAGCAAAACCCTATAAGTCACATGATATTGTCTTTCATTATTCTTCCACCAATCCAGTGCGTTGATCCTTGCTCTATGATCCTTTATCTTCTGTCAAAGGTACGTAATATTTAAGCTCTTCCTGAGAATTTGTTCTGTGTGATGAAGGTTTCACCTTGTCCCAAACATTTAATTCAAAAAAGTAATCAGGATAACTACTATGTGCCTACCTTTTAGAAGATAATGGCTCCTCAGGTGCTTGAAGAACGACGGTTAGAGTGATATTTATCGGTCCGATTTCATCAAGTAAATCGACATAATGGTTATATAATGCTTCCATGTAACTGTTCGCATCACTCATAGCCGTAAATAAAAAAGGTTATTTTCAAGCTTTATCTCTAAAGCATTACAAATAATAGAACTAAATTCGGATATAGTATTTTATTTCATGCATGGATTTATTATAGCACCAATCAAGTAAATTGGGAAAATTGGATAAAAATATTTTTTAAATTTAGCAACCATAGCAGCAATAGCTTCTTTGTAACCTTTTTATTCTTTTATTCTTTAAGCAAACAAGAAATGTTGGCTAAATAAGCTAAAATATTACAAACAGTAGGATAATAAGCACCAGGAAATTCAATCGTAGCTATATAAAAAAATTTCAAAAATTTACAAGATCATCAATTGTAGTCCAATCAGAATCATGTAGCATACACTCAGGAAAATAATCAAAATATTGATTAAAAGTCATTGTAATAGGAATTTTATAAGCAACACAAGTTTTTAAATAATTATAAGTAGCATTCCATCTAGTATCACATTCTTCAGATATAACTATCGGTCTAAGTTCATTTTGTTCACATTTGATTTTAAATTCTTTCACTCTAAATTTTTTTATTATTTTCTTGAATAAAGCCAACAACAAGTAGATCTTTTCAATATAAAGATCAAAAAAATTCAAGACCATCTCTTATGATTAAATTATATATATTACAAGTACACTTATTATGAAATATTTTGGGTAACGACGGAGAAATCAACTTTTAACAAGTCAACAACAGTCTTGTTGTTAGATGCATTATCAAAAGTTGTACAAAAAAGATTTCTTTCAATACCATAATAATTTGCTACTTTAGAAATAGATTCATAAATAAATTTTTCACTATGTCTACAATCTTCATCATGCAAAAATACTAGAATACATTTTTGCATAACAAAATTACTATTTATCCAGTGACAACTAATTGTTAAATAATCATTTTTATTAACAAGACGACCAAGTTTAGAAGTTAGAGCAACTCTACATAAAATATTTTTTAATAGTGCAGATAAATAATAAACATATTGTGCATGGAGTCTAAAAATATCGGCCCGACAAGTAATTCTAGGAATATTTGTAAACATAGGATTATAAATAACTTGAATATAATGAATAAAAGCACCCAGAGAAGCAAAAGTGAAAGACAAATAACCCATAGATATCATTTTTGCTATTTCTTCCCGGTTTTTCATTTTATTATAGTTCTTAACTAATTGACCGATTGTTGGGTTCAATCTTCTTTGTACTGGCCGACCAACAGCCTCACCACCTTGTGCAATACTTAAATCTATTGCATATTTTTCTCTTAAATGTTTCATCAACGAACCCGTACCTCTTTTATTGCCTCTGATTTTATGTTCATATACCAATTCACAAATTATGCATTGTACATTAGTTTTTCCTTCTATTTTCGAAAAAAAATCTCATACAATACTAGCTCGTCTAAGAGATCTTACAGGGGAACGGGGAGGATAGGGAGGAAGATTAACTGACTCAGATCTAACATTAGCATTACTAACTTTGGGTGTCTCACAATATTATCATCATCTACATTTAAATCAACATCTACTTCATTCTCTTCTTCTATACCGTAGTTCTTTTGAGCTTCTAAATAATTCATATCGTGAACACTTACACCTATTTCATCCTCAAAAGGTTCACTAATTGGTACCGGAGGCACACGGATATATCTAGTACTTGAATTACCTCTACCAAAACCACCACCAATTCGTCTCTTTACTACCGCTACCACTTCCGTGACAAAATTTTTTAACACTTTTACCGAGGTTTCTTAATTTTCCATAGTACAAATTAAACTAATAAATATTCAAAATACATAAAAATAATAAAAATAAAAATTTAATAAATAATACACTAATTAAAAATTAAAAGTAAGAGATTAAACGATAATACCAAATTTTAAAAGTATCCGAAAGTTGCGACTTTAGAAAACTTTCATTTGATATTTGTAATTACAAAATTAAAAATAAAATTGAGCACTTTAGAAGATAATTAGAATATTTGAGAGATAATGGGAGAATGAGAGAGTTATTATAAAGTAATAAAAAATGAAGAAGAAGAGTAGAGAGAGAAGAGAGAGACTTTTTTATTTCTTTTGAGGGATTATTGAGAGTTGAATTACAATGAAGTAAAACCCCTTTATTTATAGGGGAAAACTAATCTTGGGGTTTGTAACTTTTTCCATATATAGACATACACAATATATAGTAAAGTAGGTATTCACTATGTATGGTAAAGTAGATATTCACTATATATGACACATTTATAACACTCCCCCTTGAATGTCTAATTGATAGATAATATGGATAAATATTGCCTCATTAAAAACCTTACAAGAAAAACCTAGTGGGATAAAACCTCGTAAGGAAAAAAAGAGTACAGTGCATATTAACTCCCCCTAATGAGAACATCTTTGAAACTTTGCATTCCGATCTTGTCCACTATCTTCTTAAAAGTTGCAGTTGGAAGAGATTTGGTGAAGAAATCAGCCATATTGTCACTTGAACAAATCCATTGCACGTTAATATCACTATTCTTTTGGAGCTCATGTGTATAGAAAAGTTTTGGCAAAATGTGCTTCGTTCTATCTTCTTTTATGAATCCTCCCTTAAGTTGTGTTATGTATGCTGCATTATCTTCGTATAAAATTGTGGGTATTGTTGCATTTCACACCATATTTTTCTTGAATGAGATATAATGAATCTCAACCATACTCATTTTTGGCTTTTTTCATGAATAACTATTATTTCAGCATGGTTCAATGAAGTGGCTAGATAGACTTCCTTGTATATCTCTAAGATATGAAAGTATCCCCACATGTGAACATAAAGCTTATTTGAGATCGAGTTTTATACGGGTCAGATAAGTACCCAACATCAGCATAACCAACAAGATCGGGACTACAATCTTTAGAATAAAATAGGATTATATATTTGATCACATTTCTGATGTCTCCTAGTTGGAGAAAAACTATATATACCTTGCTAACAAATTGACCAAAAAAGGCTATGGCATACCTTGTAGTATTTTCAAGATACATTAGTGCATCAATTGCACTAAGATATGGTACTACATAAACAAGGAGTTCTTTATTCATTTCTTGAGGTCAGAATGAACTCTTATTCAATTATGCATGTTTCTCATTTAAGTAAATATTCCATTGCTTTTGAAAACTCTCCAAGATTTTCAATAATTTTCAAGCTATAAGCTTATACAATATAAGGATTATAAATAAGTTTTCTAGAAACTTTTATCTGCTTCAAACATTTTGAATCCTTAAAAATTTTTATGTAAATTTTGTCAAGTGACAATATTCAACATTTCACGACTGACATCTTCAAGTGTTTGGATTGTAAATCAAATAAGCTTTATGCTTACCAAGATGCATCCTTTCATGTCACTTGATAAATGTTCCTTGTCAGCATGTTTAAATAAATGTAAAATTCAGATCCTCGTAATCTTATACAATATTTAGCGAATATTATATTAAAGATATCATCGATGATATATCATTTTATATCGGTTCACACTGTGATATAATATTTTGAGATCTCAACACTTCATTATTTTCAGATACCTGAACCTTTCATAAGGTTTCATGAAGTGTAATATCGTAGGCTCTTTAAAAGCACATTGCTTTCTTATTATGATTATTTGTTCCTTATTTTTTTTGAAGAATTTTTTCATCTAGAACTGGTTGGTCTACCACGCTTCATACATGCGTATACTTTGTCCTTTAAGGATAGAAAATAGAAGCACTTGCAGCTTAATATGAGATGTTTTCTTGAATTATCTTTTGAATGAGGATCTGATGATAATTCCTAACATATTTCATAACTACTTATAATCTCCCTTATGTTAGGAAAACTAACATACATCCTCTATCTTATTTGAGGAATCCATCTTTGTGCATTATGGTATATTTATTAATTTTATACACACATCAAAACTATTAGATGGATAACGTATGGTTCTTGACTTAGAACCAACTTTGAGGGAAAATTAATCATAATTAATTAATTTGATGCATACAATTACTTTTGTATATAATATTTCAAATCAACACATGAAGCTTTGTTCTCATTAGCAATGGTTCATCTATTTATCAAAGACATTCAACGTCAAACCATCATAGTCAAGATGAATTGTCTTGATTATACAATCTGAAAATTATGCTCTTATCTCAATTTTATTGAGCAAACAACTTTATGAATGTCAAACTGTGGGTTGACAATAAACATACATGTGATCATCTTATATTGATGCATCTTAATAGATCACATGATAGGTGAACGAGCCCATATTCACTGTTTATACTTTTCAAATTTTGAGGGATCAAATCCCAACATTAGTTGGTCCAACCAACTTGTCATGAGAACAAACAACATAAACAATTCTTGAAGAATCTTCTATTTCTTCAACATACATCTAATACTCAATATGCACATTTTTTGAGATTTCGCAATCATTCATGTCAATTTATAAACTTTTAATCTAGTAAACTCCAAGTTTACATGGCATGCGCTTTTGTGTTAGTAAATTTCAGATTTACTACTTCAGAAGTAGATTTCAAAATAACTCTTCTCAGTTATTTTGCCTCTTTCAGAGGTGAATTGTGATATCATCACAATCAAGTGCACGTTTGCATTAATAAGCTTCTCATTCCCCAGGAATGGAATATAATCTTGCCTTAAGCCTATCACATTATGATAGCTTATAACCTCTTTCATGATATTGCTACTTCAGGATAAAATTGAGGCATACATAGAATTTTTCTCTAACATATCTTATGATCATAATATATGTGTGAAAATATCATCACTTTTGATAATCATTATCATATTGTCCCTCCACATGTATATTTGTGCATTCAATCACTTGTCTTCTTTCAGACATATTATGCACTATTACCACATTCACTTTAGAGAATGGAGCATGTTCAATGAGACATATTTCATGGCTTTTCATTAAAAACACCTTATTTTGCCTTAGCCATCTTAATATCATCAATATGGTGCATTGAGATCAAACTCAATGTTTTACCCGTATAAAGGCATCTTAGGCATAAATTCATGAGACTTGGACCCAACATATATCATCCCTTCTGATAATAATGTTCTTGAGGAATAAATTTAAAACATAAATGGTTCCAAACCAATAAGTTTTCCTCAAATTTAATAATAATTATATTATTAGTAGAAAAATACAAATAATAGAAGGAATTACTAACCTTGAAATCCTTTAGATTTACAATCTCACCTATTTGACATAGTCTCGTGCTGATAACGTGTTATGAAATATAACGCAAAGAAGAAGAATAACAGAGAGAAGAGAGAGACTTCTTTATTTCTCTTGAGGGATTATTGAGGGTTGAATTACAATGAAGGAAAACCCCTTTATTTATAGGGAAAAGCTAACCTTGGGGTTTGTAACTTTTTCATAAATAGACATACACAATTTATGGTAAAGTAGGTATTCACTATATATGGTAAAGTAGACATTCATTATATATGGTACATTTATAACAAGAATAAGATTGTGTGAAAAATGATTTTGAATTTGGGGTATTTATAGAATTTTTTTTGAATTATTTTTTTTTTTTGAAAAAAATATTAGGCCAATTGGCTGTTGGGCTAACAACGGTTCAGTTGGACTTGGGCCTTAGCAACCTATATAATTTTTTTAAAGATCAGTCTGGGTAATTGGTAGGCTTGGTTTGGTTTCTTAACTGGGATGGTCCACCAGGCTAACCATGCGAGACGACCCAACCCGAGATCGGTGGCCCAGGAACTCGGTGGTCTACCGGGTCAGTCCTCCTAAACGGGTCGGGTTAACTGGGTCGGTATGGGCCTACCTGACCGAATGAAAAGTTTAGATTGAGGCATCTCCTTAGCAATAAAACCCTAAGTGAATTCTCAATTACTACCATAAAACAGTGGCCAAGGAGCATGGAGGAGGCATATGGTTTTCCATATGATATGGTATTTGAGATACTAACATGGCTTCCAACTAAATCACTCATGTGATTCACGTGTGTTTTTAAAACTCAAAACAGTTTAATTCAGCGTGATCCAAACTTTTTCAAGTTACACAATGCTTGTCCTCAACAACCCGCCTTTTATATGAAATACACACAGGCTATCATAGTGTTGGGAAAGCACTTGTAATTACTCAACACAACTAAAAGGATTATATTTATCACTTGTGTGTCCTCGTCATTACTTCAATAGAAGTGAGAACATTATTTTCTCAAATCATTGCAATGACCTTGTTTGTTTCTTTAGCTGTAAAGATATACAACCTTACTTGTATAACGTCACCACAGGGGATATATTTGAGAATCCTTTGTTTTACTATCTATCATGAAATAATTAAGGATTTCTGAGAATTTCTCCATCGAGAAGGGAATCGATTCAACAAATTACCTAGGCAAAAATGGTGCTTCATTTTTATTTAGGAGAGAGCAGAAGTTTATTAGTTATCACTTTCCCTTTCTGCAAGTCCTCCTCTAATGGGAAGTATTGTTTCAAAGTACCATTATATACTTTATGATCAGTCTCGAATTACTTTCTTCAGTTGCTTGTTTGATCACATTCTTGTTAGCAGCGCAATTCGCACAAGGGTTTTTCATCTTATTTAGCATGACATATTCATACTCCATATTAACAGCACGATGACAACTAATGGCTATATATCCACTTGAACCATAGTACACTTTTTCTATCACGACTCGAACTAAGGCCCTGACCATGATGAGCAATCCAAACCATGAAGGCCGGAACGCCCTTCTCTATCTGGTAGTTATGCATAATATTCATAAAATAAAAGAAGATGCGGAAAACATAAATCAATACGAAACCATGGTTACACTCTGAGTTTGAAATAGTAATGAAGACTACAATTCAACAACATCTAGATAACATCTGACTTAGTTTGCGAAATCTTTAGTACATCTAAAAATAACAACTTTCTTAAATTGGGACAAGGACCCTAGTGGACCTAAACCAAAGTAAATAACATAATCTAAAAGACATAGGCCTTTTGGAATAAAGAAGGCTCACCAACTGCACATATTACTACTGTCTGGAAACTCTACGGCTTAGTAGGACCTCTGAACTGATATTTAGACCCTGAGAGGTAGGGGTCAATTATAACGCCTCAATTTTTTGAACCGAAATGCTACACCGTGCTCATGATCCTGAAGGACCACAAGCTAACCCATGACCGATATTTGTACCAGTACACTACATAATATATGTAAATAAACGCAAAAACATGTAATGAAAAGCCATAAGGTTCAATACTGGACATAATCTGAATGATAACAATGTTTGAATAAAATGGTATCACAGTACCAAAACAAAACTAAAATATTGAAGTCTGAATTTAGTCTGTAATCTAGTCCGAAAGCCTCTAACTATACTGAATAAGGAGTTAAAGAAATATGTCTCCAACTAACTCCATCTACTGATACTAAACTGAAATAATAAACAGTAATAAGAAATCATATCATCCTCGCATGATAAGGACTCACTGCTAATCTACTGCTGCTGGAATCTGAAATGCTACTGACGCTCTGGACCTTGTGCTTCTAAACCTATGGCATAAAGTAAAACACCATAGCGCAAATACGTCAGTATGATTGAATGTACTAAGTATACGAATGAGGTAAGCTAAATGCAATGGTTTATATGCATGAACAATGTTGACTGATATTAATGTGAGAATACGTACATGCACAAGTAACTGTAACTGAACTCGTGGTGATACTGACTACTGAGTCAGAATACTATCAACATGAGTTTACTGACACTGAGAACTGAGTCACTGAATAGTGAGAAATTGATATTGTATTACCAAATATCGAGGGACTAATAATAGATATTGTTGATACATGAATGACTGTTTCTGATAGTTCTGATTATGAAGAACTAGTCTAATTGACTATATTTGATAGTCTTAAATCTAAGTACTGATAATATGTGTGTACTGATAGCTAACATGACTTATATAACTGATAACATGGGTGACTGTATCTGACAGTTCTGAATTTGCTAGAACTAGCTGAGCTCCATACTGTATCTGAGTAGATTGTATCTGACAGTCCTAAAATCTGAAGAACTATCTGAGTTCTTTTACTGAGATTGGATGACTATTTCTGACAGTCCTAAAATCTATTACTGAAACTGTGGGAAGTAGTTATCTAATTGACATGCCCTATTTATGTTATTATAGTTGAGCTGGGGTCCAATATCTGCCCACACTGGAAGGGTATCAATACCGCACCACTGGAAAAGACAAGTTGTGGGTAACCCTTATCTGATAGTGTCCGCAAAAGAGAATAGTGGGGCCCTCATCTGACAGTGCTTATCTACCTCATCAACCCTCATCTGACAGTATTGATGTCTCAACCTATGTTGGCTACATAGTTTTGGAATGCAAGGATGACTGCTAAGAATCACACCCTCATTTGACAGTGTGTGTTTCCATCCTTGGGTTCACTCGGTGATAATTTCTACTCCCATCTGAATGGAATCTGAACATGATTAATTGAACTGTACATGGACTGAGCTTACTGAATTCTATTAACTAACAAAATACTACTGATATCTGATAACTAACTGAGTTCCTGAGATTATTGATCTTACTGAGCACTGAGTTCATGAGATTTCTAAGAGTACTGAATTATGGAGATTACTAAAGTTACTGAATACTAAGATTATTGAAATTAACTAAGATTAACTGAGTTTTCTGAATTTTCCTGAGTCACATGACTAACTGAATTCTATAGATCATGGCTTGACTGAGAGTATCGTAAAAACATAACATGGCTCTAGGCACACAGCTATATTTTTTGGGTACAAGTACCCCCAGGACTCGATGAAAGAAAACTGACACAACGTGACTTTCTTGAATACATGACCATCAATAATAATCCATAATACATGAGTGAGGGATTTCATGAAGTACATGGTAATCATAATATCTAACATGAATAGGAATGCTTGAAATCAAGTCGTACACCTCATGTTCTAATATCATGGGTTTTCCGACAACATATATTTTTCATAACGATAGCATGAAAACCATTTAAACATAAGGGAATGGCAAGTATGTAACATTTAGTTCATATTGTAATAATTGAGGGATAACTCATGCGGTACTTCATAATCATGATCTTGTACATAACATAGAATGCATATAGTCACACTATGAGTCCATTCTCCAATCATCATGTACATTTCATTAACACATATGCTGCACAACAACAACATGTGAGCCCTTTGAACATAATAGACTAGCATGAATTTATCATATGGTTCATCCCTAAGCTATAATACATGATTTCTATCATTCTAGGCATTTATCAAACACCTTACATGCACAACTTTGGGAATAGGTATACATATCAATTTAACTATCTTAAGTCACCCAAATTTGTGGATTTCACTAACATTCTCACATACTTCATGAAAATACATCAAGATACGAAATAACAGCCATCAACATGAACCTAATCATACCACAACAAGATAATCACAATTTATTATTTAAAACTTGATTCTTGACCTCCATGGATAAAAGGGATCCATGGACGAACACAACGCATACCATAGATTGAAGATCCGTGAAAACTAGCGGTGAAATCGGCTTGAATCTTAAATGAGATCTAATGTTTCTTTTAAGTTTCTTGAAGAAATCCTTAGGCTTGTTCTTGATTTTTCTTGACTAGGGTTTAACCCCTTTGGGAGAGAATGTTCTTGTTCTTGAGGAGAATAAGAAAATAATGGGATAATAGCCTTCTCAGGGCTTTAATACCGTGTTTAGAGTGAGAAAAAAGACCTAAATACCCCCATGAAATCACCTCCCAGTTGCTGAAATTATCAGCTGACGACCAAGGCTGATAAATCGTCAGATCTGTGATAACTTGTCAGCCCAGGTCGTCATCTGGGAGCTGAAATTTTTGGGTTTCTATCTAAGCCTGACGACATGGGCTGATAAGCTGTCAGACTTGTGATAAGTCGTCAGCTCATGTCATCACTCATTTGCCAGCAGACATGTTAGAGTAAAATGGGTATAACTTTTTGCTCCTATATTGGATTTGGGTGAAATTGGTATCATTGGAAAGTTAATTCAATTATGTATCTTTTGTAGGTCATGTTCTCAATAATTCGTAGTATAATGAGAGATATGCTCATTTGAAGTT
Organism: Capsicum annuum; assembly: GCF_002878395.1. Classification (NCBI taxonomy): domain Eukaryota; kingdom Viridiplantae; phylum Streptophyta; class Magnoliopsida; order Solanales; family Solanaceae; genus Capsicum; species Capsicum annuum. The sequence continues at coordinate 8,657,474 of NC_061121.1, forward strand.
GACTATAGCAATATCCTTCCCAAGAATTCAATTGGTAAGGAATGTTTTGATTCGTCTAATAGCTGGGAGTTATTTGAAGAGTTAATATACATATAACTTTCTCATAAAACTATAAAATAACCATGATGTACTATGCATGAGCTTAAAACATGGCGCTAATAGTGGTTTGGATTTTTTGGGGTTTTACATCAATATAAATGTACTGGTACGCAGAGCAAATCCAAACTAAAGCTTTTATATAAATAAAATAGTTGGGAGCTAGTCATAAAAATCATGTATGATATAAATTCAAACCACATGGGCATTTTTGATAATCATAAAACCTTTCTATCAATGCAGTTTCTGATCTTTGTATTACTTCTGAGTTAGGTGGCACTCCCCAACAAGTATGATATTCCACGGGCTATATGAAATCCGCTATTGACTCAGCGGGGAATCCCCCAACCCAAATTTTTCACAAGGTTTGGAGTGTTTGGGTCTTATATGCCATAGGTCACTAGGCTAGTGTAAAATAATATACCCATATCAGCAAAACACGGTCTTAGGCAATGAGTTGTCTGAACTCATGCCCTCTTCAGGGAACCAGCTAACATCACTTTATGCCTAATTTTAACCTTTTTTGAACATGTATTATTCTTAAATTCTAAATCATGAAAGTCTAATAAAGTCTGATTTCTATATTAGCTTGTGTCTATTATGGCATTGTCTGAATTGGTATCGCCATACCAAGACTTGCAACTCACATATTTGAGCCATTATTAGCATATTAAAATCTCTGTTTTTAAGACACAAGTTTGAGACCACCATATCAACAAAACAATTCAAGAAACCCTTTCTTGAAAAATCATGTAAACACATGCAACAAACTCTCTTTGTCAATATTTTCAAAATACAAGCTGGTCATGTCAAATTTCTCAATCACATGCAACTCTTTCTCATTTAAAACAAAGATATAAGTATATCAAGAAGCTCCCTCTCACCATCTCTAAATCATGCTAAAATACTATGATATTGAGAAAAATATTTTCAAACCATAATTCATGCATTCCAAAACATTCACCATAAAAGATCATAAACTCAAAGCCATCACAAGAGAGGGATTTCATTATTTGTTCTCTCAAATAAATCATAATTTTAAATCCTTATATATATATATATATATAAATCAATCTAAGGGGATAAGGCCAACAATAGTATAAAACATTCCAAATGCATAATTTAAAGCATAGATTCCAAAACCCCTTTATAAAATTCATGCTTGAAAAACTTTAAATCATGTTCAAGCATTTCAACAAACCCATGTAGTTTTTAGGATAAATCCCACGTACCTCAATTTAGGAATTTGATGGATGTTTCTTATAGCCCATCCAATGGGGATTTCAATTCTTGAAGAATTAAGGAAAAGCTATGGTTAAATCTTGAGATACATTGATCTTTGGGTAGAAATCCTAGGGAGTGTTCTTGATGATTTTAAGAGAAAATAATCTTATTTTGGTGTTTTGGGGATTTAATCTCGTGTTAAAGTTGATAAAGAAAGGGAAAATACCCAATATACCCTTAATGGATCAGAGAAAGAACTAAAAAATTGGCCTATGGGGGATTGCCAGGGCGTCACCTTGCTTAGACCCTGGGAGAACCCAGGGCGGTGCCCTGCTCATAACGGGGGAGAACCTGGGCGGTGCCCCGCTTAGAGTGGGGGAAAACTTGGGGAGGTGCCTCACTATCGCAGAGAGCTATTGTTTTGCCATCCCAAACATGCCCTTGAACTCATCTAAAAATTCTGAAACTCACCCGAGATGTACTCTTGACTTTCCCCATCGTGTATCAACAAAAAAATCAAGAAACGGAGGTCGAAAAGGTCATGAAATAATTCTTCAAAGATTGAGAGTTCAAAATGAGACTAAGTCCATTTGACAATTAGAAAAATTCTCAAGTTTTCAACTCTATAAGCATGCTACTAGGTGATAACATATGGAGGATTCCCGCGCGGGTGTTACAATGATGATTCTATTTCTAGTTCAAAAATGCGGGGTGTTATATTCTCCTTAGTGTTATCTTGATTTAACTCACGAACAACGTGTCTGTAAAATCATGAAATCAATAAATTATTGAAAAAATTAAAAAACAGGGAAATTCTTGTTGTTTGGGACATGTTTATGGCAAAATTATTAAGATATAAATACATATGATAAATTGTATTGTTTACCAAATTGAGGAAGGAAATCTTTGATGAGTTTGGGGATTTGAGGGCTGGACAATTTTATTTTTCAATAAACCTCCGGAGATTTGCTACATGAGTACTTGCTACAAAAGCAAGTAGGTAAGTACAAAAGCAAGTATTTAATAGAAAACTCATTTTTTATTGAGCAGTGGGTTTGACACTATTAAATTTTGTAAGCACTGTCTCACCTCTCTCAACATTTTGATCATTTCTTGAAGATGTTAGTTGTTGCCTCAAATATGTTGTGTTTTGGGTCATTTTATCCCACGTTGGAATTTTATCATTTGGGGAGGGGGTTTAGATTTATAAAAGAACTCTTCCTCCTCCCATTTAAGATATCCCAAATTGTTCTCTTCTCCCACAATTAATAGAAAAGGCTGTCTTGAGCTGTGCTCAGAGATTAAGTTTTTTTGGCTGAACTCCATTAGCAAATTTTTCTAGTGTCTTTATTTTTAGTATTAATATTATTTTTTGGGTATTTTTTTGTTAGTGTTTTGTCTGGTTTAAGAACCAGTTCATTTCACTAAGTCGTTTTATTGTATTGGAAAAATTACCCAATTTTCCCAACAAGTGGTATCAGAGCGAAGGTTTTGTCTGAGCATGCTCTGTGGTTGCAGCTTTGTCTGATCTTCAACATTAGAAAAGAATTTTTTTGGTCCTTTTGAATCCAAGGTTTGTTCCAGGATAAGTTTCTATCTGAGTATGCTCTATGGTTGCAGTTTTGCCTAATCTTCTACATCAGAAAAGAATTACTTTGATCCTCTTGAAATCTTAGGTGTTTGTTGTTGTTGTAATAGCAAATACTTTTGATTGAGTCTATAATGTAAAATAAAGATGAAGAAACGAAGGATCCTATTTCAAATATTACGCCGGGGTAATCAAGCTCCTCGTTATCATAGTCGAGGTTCTCGCTGTCTAGTCTGAAGTTGGCGGTGGAAATATTTGATGGTACTGGCCATTTTGGCATGTGGCAAGGAGATGTTTTGGACTCTCTTTTCCAGCAGGGTCTTGATATTTCTATTGAAGAAAATAAACCATAAGAGGTAGAAGAAAGAGATGGAGCATCATTAATCGGTTGGCGTGTAGAATAATTCGATTATGCATGTCCAGAGAGAAGAAGTATGCTTTCAAGAATGAGACTTCTACGCATATATTATGGAAGGCATTGGAGGACAAGTTTCTGAAAAAGAGTGGTCAGAACAAGCTCCTTATGAAGAAAAGGTTGTTATGATTTGATTATCAACAAGGTACTACTATGAATGAACATATAACTATGTTTAATCAATTAGTAGAATACCTGTTGAATTTAGTTGTGAAATATAAGGATGAGGAGCTGGCTTTAATGTTGTTATCATCTCTTCTAATGAATTTGAACATTTGGAAACTACGTTACTTCACGGGAAGGAGAATGTGTCGTTAGATGATATTTTTTCTGCTTCATATAGTGATGATACGAGATGGAGTTCTTAAAGGAACTTTAGAAGCACTGGTGATGTTGAAAGGCGTAAGGAAGAACAATTTGTACTATTACCAAAGTAGTACAGTGTTGAGGACAGTAGCAGCAATAACTTCAAGCACCAAGAAGGATGTTGAGATAATGAAGCTGTGGCATATGCGGTTGGGACATGCTGGTGAAAAGTCATTGTAAATTCTTGACAAACAAGGATTATTGAAAGGTATGAAGACTTGCAAACTTGAATTTTGTGAGCATTGTGTTCTAGGAAAGAAACTAAGAGTGAAGTTTGGCATTGCAATTCATAATACCAAGGGTATTTTGGATTATGTGCACTCAGATATGTAGGGACCTACCAAAACTCCGTCCATCGGAAGTAGGCATTATTTTATCACTTTCATTGATGATTTTTCCGGGAGAGTTTGAGTGTACTCTGTTTACTATGAAGAACAAAGATGAGGTGCTTGGAATTTTTCTTAAATGGAAAGCTCAAGTTGAAAATCAGACAAGGACAAAGATCAAAGTTCTTCGAACAAACAATGGAGGAGAATACAAGAGTGATCCATTCCTGGATGTATGCTAAGACTGTGGCATAGTTCGACACTTCACTATTAGAAAAACACCGTAACAAAATGGGGTTTCAGAGCGTATGAACAAGACACTTGTGGAGAAAGTTCGTTGTATGTTCCCTAATGCTAGGTTCGGTAGAAAATTTTGGGCTGAGGCTGTGACGTACGCTCGACATCTTGTCAATCATTTTCCATCATCTTATATAGGTGTCCAAACTCCATTAGAGGTATGGACTGGAAAACCTGCAACTGATTATGATACTTTGCATGTTTTGCGGTTCTATTGGATATTATCATGTGATTGAATCAAAGTTGGATCCACGAGCAAAAAAGGCTTTTTTTATGGGCTTCAATGTTGGAGAAAAGGGATACCATTTGTGGTGTTTTAAGGCAAAGAAGACAATTATCAGCAGGGATGTTACCTTTGATGAATCTGTCATGTTTAACAAGGTAAATCCAAAAAAAGTTGATAGTACTATGAAGTAGATGGAGTGTAATCCAAAACAGGTAGAGTTTAAGGAAACAGTGGTGACCCCAACTCGAAGCACCACCACTGACTCTACTATGGCAGAAGAAAAGTCAGATGATGAAGATATTCCAACCCAAGAACCTCTGCAGCAATCAGAACCAATTGCAGTTAGAAGACAGAGATGGGAAATTCAGAAGCCTACTTGTTTCACTGACATAGTAGCTTATGCACTTCCAGTTACCAACGAAGATGTTCCATCCACCTACCCAGAGGCTATTCGAAGCACAGAAAGTGGTAGTTGGGCAAGTGCAATGGAAGAGGAGATGCAATCTCTTAAGAAGAACAAGACATGGAAGCTGACACAACTACCAAAAGGCAAAAACAAAATTGGGTGCAAATAGGTATTTGCAAAGAACGAAGGATTTCTTGATAAAGAAGACATTCGCTATAAGGCAAGATTGGTGGTTAAAGGCTATGCTCAGAGGGAGGGAATTGATTATAATGAGGTATTTTCTCCAGTTGTAAAACATTCCTCCATTAGAATTTTGTTGTCCTTGGTAGTGAAGTTGAATTCAAAGCTAGCTCAACTTGATGTGAAGACCGTGTTCTTACACTGTGATTTGAAGGAGAAAATCTATATGACTCAGCCAGAAGGATATGCGATGTCTGGTAAAGAAGATTGGGTTTGTAAACTTAGAAAATCGTTGTACGGACTAAAACAATCTCTGAGATAGTGTACAGGAGAAGCAAATATAATTGTTGTGTGCATCTGTGCAAACTTCAAGATGGTTCCTACTTCTACTTACTCTTATACGTTGATGATATACTGATTGCAGCAAAGAGCCAAGTTGAGATTGACAGGTTGAAGGCTCAAATGAGTAAAGAGTTCGAGATGAAGGATTTGAAGGAAGCCAAGAAGATTCTCTGTATAGAGATAAGCAGGGATAGAGAGAGGGGCAAACTTTAGCTATCACAGAAGCAATATTTGAAGAAGGTACTATAATATTTTGGTATGAACGATGATACAAAATCTGTAAGTAACCCACTTATTTCTCATTTGAAACTGAGTACAGATTATCTCCGACAACTGATGAAGAGCTAGAATACATGGCAAAATTCCCGTATACACATGTAGTTGGAAGCTTGATGTATGCAATGGTATGTACAAGACCAGGTAATTCACAAGATGTTAGTGTTGTTAGCAGGTACATGTATGATTCGGGCAAGGGTCATTGGCAAGCTGTGAAATAGATTTTGCGGTATCTCCAAAATACCATAGATGCTGGATTGACATTCGAGTAGGATAAATCACTTGGTCAATGCATAGTTGGCTACTGTGATTCTGATTATGCAGGTGATTTGGTTAAGCGACGATCTACAACTGGATATTTGTTCACTTTAACAAAGGCGCCAGTTAGTTGGAAGTCTACCTTGCAGTCTACAGTGGCTTTGTCTACTATAGAGGTAGAGTATATGGCAATTACAGAGGCTGTGAAGGAAGCAATTTGGCTTCATGGGTTGCTTAAAGACTTGGGAGTTGGTCAGAAACAACTTGAGGTGTATACTGACAGTCAGAGTGCTATTCATTTAGCAAAGAATCAAGTCTTTCATGCACAGACGAAGCATATTGATGTTCGCTATCATTTTGTGCGGGAAATTCTCGAAGAGGAGAAGATACTTCTCCAGAAGATTCATACTACGGAGAATCCTGCAGATATGCTGACCAAGGTGGTTATAAGGGTCAAGTTCGAATCATTTTTTAGGCTTGATTAATATCCTGCACATTTGAAGTTGGCGCCTAACGACGCAAAATTGAAAGCACCGCAAAAGATTTTTTTTTATTATTTGTTTGTTTGAGAAGATTTGAATTTTGGTAGGATTGCAATTGAGCCAAGGTGGAGATTTGTAATTTTTTGGCTCATTTTATCCCACATCAGAATTTTATCATTTGGGGAGGGGGGTTAAAGTTATAAAAGAACTCTTCCTCCTCCCATTTAAGATATCCCAAATTGTTCTCTTCTCCCACAATTAATAGAAAAGGTTGTCTTGAGCGGTGCTCGGAGATTAAGCTTTTTTGGCTGAACTCCATTATCAAATTTTTCTAATGTCTTTATTTTAGTATTCAATATTATTTGTCGGGTATTTTTTTCTGTTAGTGTTCTGTCTGGTTCAAGAAATAGTTCATTTCATTAAGTTGTTCTGTTGTAGTGGGAAAATTACCCGATTTTCCCAACAGAATACCCTTGTTTCTCACCAGACGGTTTCACTGATTATGAAGGAACATGCATAATATTATCCTTCAGAGCATCAAAAGTGTCAAGACATGGAACCTCCTTTGGAACAACTGCACGAGCACTCGAGTTTGTAGTTTGGCTGTTTACAATTTATTGCATTGTGTTGCGAATTGGTGAATCAATTCGAACACCTGGAGAATTTGTCCTTGTTGCCACAGTCCAATTTTCAGATTGATGTTCTCGTTGCGCAGAATTTTTTAGAACTGACAAGGCAACTAAAGCTTGATTAATTACACTAGCATCAACCAGACTACCTTGCTCTTCACCTACCCTTTCACCCGGCGAAGCAACAACCATAGACACCCGATCCCTTTGGCCATCACCTATTATTTCCAGACTTTGATATCAAATCACACTCATCACCATCCCCAGTAGAACCTCTGTCAAAAATTCTTTCGTTGGTTAGGACTAGAAGTGTTGTTGTTTTCACAACTGAATTTTTCAGCTTGTCCGTGACCTACCGCTTCAAGTTGTTCATTACCAGACCTTGTTCATTCCCTTAATAGCTTTCCAGAATTATTTGTCTACAAACCCAAGTCATCAGGCCTGGCCAAAATTAATTCTTTTCCAATCTGCACACCATTTGTATGAGAACCAATAGCTAAAGCTACAATACTATCAGATTGCAAGACATCCCTAGTCACAACATCTAGTTGTTGCTGAGGATTTTGGTGCACAAAATTAGCTTGGTGATCAACAACAAGCTGATCCTTATTAACAACCTGTATGAGTTCTTTACCAGATCGCTTTGCATCTAAGATCTCTCTTGCATCATCTTGATATTTTTCAATACAAGTTCCATCTTCCGATGTTTCTTGTTGGATTTATGTAGTATTCTTTATCAAAAGCTATCGACATTCACTTTCATCATGGCCTTGATGCTTACAAAAGGTACAACAACTTGACAAATTATCATACACAAACTTCTGAAAGTGATCCGTAATTTTCGCAGATTTCTCATCGACATATTGAAGTTTCATTTGTTGCGGCAGCTTCGCTAATAAATCTAGTTCGACTTTGACCCTAGCTGTGCTAGGTTTCGACTTCTCTAGGGTGGCTTTATCAGTAGCCATTGGCTTAACAGCAGCTGGCGCAATGGACAGTAAGAATTGTTTTGCAAACAACTTCGGCGGTAAATTAGGAAAAGATATCCAAACAAGAGCTTTTGAAATTTCTTCTCTGGGATTGAGACCAATTGTCCATGGAAAGACTCTGAATTGGTGTTGTGTAGTAGGTAGTTGAAAGATTTAGCTGCAGCTAAAATATAATCGTCATACCTATCAAGTCTAAGCAATATATGTCGACGCGCGAGCCATCCGTTAAGGCAACGACCTTGACTTCATAATTTAAGGATTGCAAATAGTGTAGGTAATGTTTCTTTTTTGTATCGTTGCAAATGGAATTTACATTACCAGATCTAAGTAAAAGAAAAGAAAAAGAAACTAAACTTGAATAAATGTTAAATGAAATAATGCTCTTTACAGAATTGCTAACAAATGTAACACAAAAGCCTCTTCTTGTTGAAATTACTTTTGGACTTGAGTCTATTCTATTGTCCATGTTAAATATGGAATATTGTTCTCAACAAATGTTAATGGAATAATGTTCTCAACAAAGCTGCTTACATCGGATAAGTGAAAACGATCGGGAAATACCAAAGAAGTTGAGGTGCTAATAAGACTCGATGTCGCTAAAATTACTTGTGGACCTGACCTTATTTTCTTGTCACTAAGCAAGACAACCTTCTTCTCCTCCAAATGAGGATTAAATTTCATAAAAACCTTGTTAACCTCATCGTATACCACATCCCCATTATAATCAATATGATACCAATGTATAACTAGTTTTCCCAACAACGCAGTTTGCATTTTATTCAGTTTATAAGAATAAGTCCAATGTGGGAGTAAAAGAGTTCCAAACTTCTCCTCTATAAAGTTGAAGTAGGTGATAGTTTTTGGAATACCATCATTCCAATAAAGTACCCCGTTTAGATAGATACAATCCTCAGAATGATCATTATTGGGGCACTTCTCGTCGATTACTCTCCAAGAGTTGGTTCCTAGAGTTAGAATCTTGATCTTATAATGTAGTTTTTTCTTGCGATAAAGCAATTTGTATTTTTCTGTATAATCCCAAATACAACACAGGACACCATCCTTTCGGACTCTTCAAAGTAAATGGCAAGGCTTTTCTCTCCCTTGTCGTGACGTTATACAAGTGTATTTGAGAATCTTCGTAGCTATAGAGACAAACGAGGCCATTGCAATGATTTGAGCAAATAACAATCTCTTTCTCTCTTGAGTCTAAATATTGACGAGCATACACGAGTTGTAAAGGAAATCCTTCAAGCTGCGTTGGGGAATTATAAGTGCTTTCTACATCATCACGTTGATAGCGTGATCTTAATGCTAGTTCAAATAAGAGGCGGGTGGCTAGGGGACGTGATTGAGAAAGAGCATTGTGCAACTTGACAAAGTCAGGATCGTCTCGAATCAAACTGTTCCAAGTTCTAGAAACTGACCTGAATCGCAAGAGAGATTTAGCTGGAAGCAATACTAGTATCTCGAATAGTATGTCATATCCAAAACCACGTGTCTCCTGCATTCTCCTTTGGCAACTTCCTTGTATACTATCTGTTGCCAAGGGCGGCCGCTTCCGTTTTTTTGTGGTAGTAATTGCGAATTCACTTGCGGTTCCTGCTATGTTTGTTGTTAGAGAGAAGAAAATTAAATTAACCTAGCTTTCTGAGTACATTTATAAATGTCATAAAACAAATTAAATAAATACTAATGTATAGTTCCATCTATATACACATCAAAGGAAACCCTATTTGTGTTGGTTTCCGAGCTCTTTACAAATTCTACTACTAGTGTTTGGTTAAGGAGTACAACATATAATTTGGTAAAGTTCTCTAAAAACCCTAGGAATTTATAGTGAAGGAGAAAAAATAATTTCACCCCAATAAATTGGGTTAAAATTTATTGAATACGCGGTGATGCATGCTATGCGTATGAATATATAATAGTAACATTATTTAACCATAATTAGTGTATATATTGATCCACTAAATTAAGGATTACGGGAAATGGTGATTTTAGTCCTTGTATTATAGCTTTATTCTAGTTTTTATTCTTATATAATTTGACAAAGTATATTTAACCTTTAATTAACATATTAACATAGACGTGCAATTTTAATTGCTCAAACTAACGGAAGTTGAAAAAATTAACGAAATTGTTATGGTAAACCAGAAAAAATTAATTTTCTCATGAATTTTTAAAATAAAAACTATTTTAAGATAAATATTTTTAATGAGGACGACAAATATTTTTAAATGGATCGCTCAAACTTAGGGAGGTTAAAAATTTAACGAAATTAGTATGGTAAATCAGAAAAAAATAATTTTCTCATGAACTTTTAAAATAACAACTATTTTAAGATAAATATTTTTAATGAAGACGGCAAATATTTTTAAACGGAGGGAGTAGAGGGTTACTGTTATACTTTTTATAGTAATGAATCTTGCATGTGTTCCTAAGAAAAGGTATTTCTCTACTTTTGTTGGGTCTCAAAGGGGGGTGAAAATGCATAAGAATTATTGAATGAAAAAGAGATGTAACTTCAGTTCTTTCAAAATCGCTGATAAATCCTATTTCTCATAGAGGCAGTTGACAATTGAATCAAAGTTTGTCTTGAAAATTAACGAAAATAAATATAAAAGTTAATGTGTTCTGAAAGATCGGCCCGCCATTGCGCTATCAAATTGTTTCTGTACCTATAAATAGTTAGTTTTATGCTTTTCAGAAAATCTATCACAAACTGGATGTGTTTGATTTATAAACAATTATTCTTGTCTTTGTCGTCCAATTTTGAAAAATATTACTAAATTTTCCTTTTTTTCTTTCTAAAATTTGCAATAATTCTATATATTGACAAATGTTCCTTTTAATAAAATTGATTTTAAACTTTAACACTCAGTGAAGGACGAGTAGATTTGTATGACAAGATCATGAATCTCAAGAGGATATAATTCAACCAATATTTTTCTTTTAAAGCATCACACCTATATATATTCTAAAAAAAAGTTAAAAAATTTAGCCTAAGAGTACTTGTTTGACTTTATAGTGTCTACTTATGCAAATCCAAAGTTGAAAGGTATAGATGCAAGTTGAAATTAAGTTAAAAGACACATTTATGTATTATGCCTTTATTTAATGATCACACTGTATGCTAAAATATACATGAAAGAAGGACTTTTGAAGAAGAAACAAATATATCTGCATAAATCTAGGACAAAGAGGTTGAAGATTAGTCGACTGCTATTCAGTTAAATGACAATGCTTTAGAATTTCTGGACACTTGAGACAAATCTTGAGCAAAACACGAAGCGTATAACCAAGATCCTCAGACCGCGAGTTGGTCCCGGCCATAGCCCATAAATGAGACTAGACTAAGGAAAGTAAAGCAGAAAAAACTTGGTGACAAAGCTAAGAGAATTTATATTGCTTAGAGGTAGAGAAATGGGGGAGCATTAGGTGATGCCTTTACCAGGGGGAGGGGTATCTATTTATAATGTATAAGGTTGGCATTTTACTGATAGGTTATAGACCAATGGTCCAATACCACCTGCCGAGGAGCTGGTTGGGGAGTGCCAAACACGTATCCCGCATCTGACACTAGCCTGCCAAGGATCATTTGTACACTTGATATGTCGAGGAAGTGCTCTAAGTCGCATGTATCTTTACTTCAGATGCACGCATGTTGCGTGTATCTAAGACCTAAGATACACACAGAGCACAAGTCGCGTGTATCTTTACCTAAGATACATGTGTGTCATGTGTATCTTGTTAGGGCATATGGAGTTTTGATGCTAGACATGTGAATGAAACATGTTGTGAAAGATGGTCCACTTAAGTGTTTAAAGTGTAGCTACTGACAAGGTTGTTAATACGATGATGTTGCACACAAACAGAAGTGGAGAAGCAAGAAACATTCAGACATTCTTTCAAAAATTATCACTTCAGTAAAGTAGATAAAAAATGGAAGAAAAATGTAGTATCTAGAAGTCAAATTGATCAAAAAGTCCACAAATAAGAGGAGTCCTGCAAAACTAAGAGATAAATAAAAAAAGAGTCCCATTCAAATAAGGAAGGAGAAACGACTACAACAAGAAATGAAGTTACTTGATAAAGTCCTACTGAAGATAGAAGTAGAAAGCAATAAGGACTTTATCAGAAGGTGTGCATATATACGACAAACAACATTCAAGTAACTCACGAAAATGCACTGAAAAGATAATCAACAATCATCAAAACAGTTCACATACTTGAAGAAGAACCTGGTCCTTTACTTAGTAAGTCATAGACTGTGTGTAGTAGATAGGTTCATGGAGTTGTAATGAGTCATTGTTCTAGTCTCAGTAATCTATAAACTGAGTTAGGAGTTGTATCTTCAAGTTAGGGAACTCGAATACATGAAAATACTTATCTTGGGAAGATTTGTGTTTTCGTAGTGATAGGAGTTAGAAGTTTTAATTCCTAGTTTACAAGAAGTTTTGTAATGTTGTTGATTGTTGATGCTCAAGTGTTATAGTGAAGTTGGGGTTAAATCTTGTAGAGGTACAGGTCGTGATTTTTTACACCTTTCATGGGTCGGGTGTTTTCCACGTAAAAACATTGTGTTCATCTTTTATTTCTGTGAATCACGTTTACTTACTTGTTCCACAGATAGTCAATTAGTAGGGCTCGTACTCTAACAAGTGGTACCAGAGCAAGGTTGTCTTAAATAAGGCTAGCACCTAAGAAAAAATCAATATGATGAATTTCGCACCTCCTACTGGTCACAGTGAAGGTCAGTCAACCACTAGACCTTCACTTTTTGATGGCTCTCACTTTATCTGGTGGAAAGCAAGGATGGAGATGTTCATCCAAGGTGAAGACTATGAATTATGGGACAGGATTACTGATGGTCCCACTATTTCAATGAAGTTGGTTGATAGTGAAAAAGTCAATAAAGTAAGGAGTGAATTTACTCCTGATGACTTGTTGGCTTTGAAGAAAAATGCAAAGGCCAAAAACATCTTGGTCTGTAGACTAGGACCTGCTGAATACAATAGGATATCCACCTGCACTACTGCTAAGAAAATTTGGGATGCACTGGTGAATGCTCATGAATACAACAGGATCTCTCTCCTTTTCGTTGAGTATGAGGCATTCAAAATAAAGGAAAATGAAACCCTACATGAGATGATGACAAGGCTTACCACCTTAACAAATTAGTTGACTTTCTTGGGAAAGGTCATCTCTGAAGAGAAATAAGTTGAAAAGGTACTGAAGGTATTACCTAAGTCAAAATAAAATGTTAAGGTGACTGTAATCAGGGAGGCAAATAAGGATCTTGAAGGAATGACCCTGGATGAACTAGTAGGGATCTTAAGGACTTATGAAATGGAAGTTGGTGGAACAAAAGAACAAGAAGCTCCTGAGAAAATCTTAGCATTGAAAGCTTCTGATAGTGAGGAGGAATTTGAACTTGATAAGGAGCAGGTTGCTTTCATAACTAAAATCTTCAGCAAATTCTTTAAGATGAAGAAGGGAACAGGTACTAAGAAATATTCCAATGAAAATCCTAATGGGTGCTACAGATATGGCAAAACTGATCATCAGATCAGAGGCTGTCCAGTCTGGAAAATTAAATGGAAGAAAGAAAGGGCTGAAAAGGAACTTAAGGCAAAAAGAAAGGAGGAGCATGCAATGATAGCAGCCTGGAGATCTGATTCAGATGAAGATAAAGTTGATGAAACTGTATTCATAGCTCTTGGAGATTCAGACTTAGATGAAGAAAATGAGCGTTCTGTGGTAAGATACTTGAACTCAAATAAAAATTGTAATTGTTTTCAAAACCAAAACTTGTTTACTTGATGAGTGCATTGATTGATGATTTGCAAGAGTTAATCTCTGATAGGGATGAATTGTTCAACAGTCTTGCAAGTCTCAAATTTGATCTCATTGATCTAAAGGCTTGCTTAGATATTGTTGACAAGGAAAATTACACTTTCAAGAAACAGGTTGCAGAACTTGAGATTTCAAACAATAATCTTAAGTCTGAAGTTCTCAAACTAACTCTCACTGAAAATTGGAAAAAGGCCATGAGTAAAGAACAAGAAAATGCTGAACTTAAGTTAGTTAAATACAAACAAGAATGTCATGATTTAACTAAAAAATGAATAAGTTAATTCAAGAAGTGTCTAAACTAAAATTTGATCTTGAAAGGGAAAATAGGTGGACAAACTCCTCAAGAATTGTTCACAAATTGAGTGAGAAAAATTTCAATGAAAAGGTAGGTTTGGGATTCCACAAAAGTTTTGATAATCCTAAGAATTTATGTTATATCTGTGGAAACCTTGGACATCCTATCACTGAATGTCCAGTGGCTGCAAAAAGCAGATCAAACAGCCAAAACCTGGCTAATTGATCTTCTCAAACCAAAAGGAACAAAACCAGTTCTGGTCAGAGAAACAGGTTGCACTACTTGTTGCCTGCTTGGACTAAAAGAAATTTAATTTATCCCTTCACTCATAAGTCTAACTATTGATTTCCTTTACAGGAGAAGGTGAAAGAAAACAAAAAGCACTGGTACTTAGACAGTACTTTATTAAGACACATGACTGGTGATAAGAAAAAGTTCTCTTCACTCTCCAAAATAGATGGAGGAGGAGTTTCTTTTGGTGATGAAAAAAAGGAATTATAACTGGAGTTGGAAAGATTGGCTCATCTGAGTCAAAAGCATTGGAGGATGTCTATTTTGTAGAAGGATTAAAGCATAAACTAATGATCATCTCACAACTGTGTGACAAAGGTAATAAAGTTATTTTTATGGTTGCAAGAGTCAAAGTCAAAAGGATGGACACCAAAGAGATTCTGCTCGCTGCAAGGAGATACAAAAATATATACAAAGCTGACATCATGGCACTACCAGGACCTGAGTTGACTTGTCTGAGTGCTATAGAAAATGATCCCCTCCTTTGGCATAGAATACTTGGCCATGCCAGTCTGAAACAACTAAACATACTTTTATCCAAAGACATAGTATTGGGATTACCCAAGACCAAGTTCAAGGAATAAAAGCTATGGAGTGCATGTGTAAGGGGGAAGAAGGTAAGATCTTCTATTAAGTCAAAGAACCATGTTAGCACTACCAAGTGCCTTGACCTGGTTCATATAGACTTATGTGGACCCATGATACTTCAAAGCAGAGGTGGAAAAAGGTATGTTTTTGTAATTGTTGATGACTATTCCAGATTCACATGAACTTTGTTTTTAGCCTTTAAAGAAGATGACTTTGATGTCTTTGAAATCTTCATTAAGAAAATTAAAAAGAAACTAGGAACTTCATTAGTTTCTATAAGGTCTGACCATGGTTCAGAATTTGAGAATGTAAAATTCTTGAAATACTGTTTAGCAAATGTTATAGATCACAACTTCTCAGCTTCTAGAACACCACAACAAAATAGAGTGGTGGAAAGAAAAAACAGAACCTGGGAAGAAATGGCTAGAACAATGATGCTTACAGAAAATATTGCTAAACCTTAGGCTGAGGCAATAAGTACTGCAACATATATCATAAATAGATGCATGATCAGACCTGTGTTAGAAAATGCTCCCTATGAATTACTAAAAGGAAGAAAGCCTAACATTTCTCACTTTAGAACCTTTGGTTGTAAATGTTTTATACACAATAATGGAAAGGATAATCTGGGAAAATTTGATGCTAAAAGTGATGAGGGAATCTTCTTAGGTTATTCACTTCATAGTAACACTTATAGGGCTTTACAAAAAAGAACTAACTGTGTTGAAGAAATCATGCATGTGGTTTTTGATGAATCCTATGTTAAGACTAACCTATAGGATAAAAGTGATACTGAGGAATAGGTTATACAACATGGTTCATTAACTGAAGATACCAAACTTAGAGGCACATCAATAGGGGGAATTGAAGCTGAAGGCACAGTGACAGGGGGAAATGAGCCACAAATAACCCCCAGCTTAGAACATTAGTAGTGATCTTAGTAGCTCACTAGGCTTGATCCCAAAAGGATACAAGTATCAAGGATCACATCCTATTGATAATGTTCTCACTGATCTCACCTCTAGGATCACTACAAGGTCTATATTAAGAAGCATGTGCGCCTTCAAGGCATTTATATCAGATATTGAGCCAAAGAAGGTAAATAAAGCATTACTTGATACTTATTGGATCATAGCCATGTAGGAAGAGTTGAATCAGTTTGAGAGAAGCAAAGTATGATACTTAGTTTCTCTCTCAAAAGATAGATCAGTAACTAGGACTAAGAAGGTGTACAAAAATCAAGTTGATAAGCATGGAATAGTTACAAGAAACAAGGCAAGATTGGTGGTTCAAGGATACAACCAATAAGAAGGAATTGACTTTGATGAGACTTTTGCTCCTATAGCAAGACTTGAAGCTATAAGATTACTTGTTGCCTTTGCTTTCTATATGGAGTTTATTCTTTATCAGATGGATATTAAGAGTGCATTCTTAAATGGGATTCTCAAGGAGGAGGTGTATATTAAGCAACCTCCAGGATTTGAAAGCAAGGGGTTTCCTAATCATGTGTACAAGCTAGATAAAGACTTGTATGGGTTGAAACAAGCTCCAAGAGATTGGTATGAAAGATTGTTAAAGTTTTTATTGGAGCATGAACATACAAGAGGTAAAATTGACAATACCCTTTTCTTGAAATCTAATGGGAAGGATTTGTTTGTTGTGCAGGTATATGTGGATGATATTATTTTTGGCTCAACCAATATAAGTATGACTCATGAGTTTGCCAAACTAATGAGTTGTGAATTTGAGATGAGCATGATGGGAGAGCAAAATTACTTCTTGGGTTTGAAAATAAAACAGTCAGCATCAGGGACAATGATCCACCAACAGAAGTATGTCAAAAAGCTTCTCAAAATATTCTCCATGGAAGAAGCAAAAGAGATCAGTACTCCTATTGCCACTGCCACAAAGCTGGATTTGGATGAAACAAGTTTAGATGTAGAGCAAAGAATGTATAGAGGTATGATAGGGTCATTATTATATATCATTGCAATCAGGCCTAATATTGTGTTCAGTGTAGGGCTATGCGCCAGATTTTAAGCAAAACCCAAAGAATCACATCTAAAACCTATGAAGAGAATTTTTAGATACTTGAAGGAAACCATTATCTTGGATTATGGTACCCCAAAGGTAGTAATTTTAATATGGTAGGATACTCAGATGCCGATTATACAGGATACCTAGTGGACAGGAAAAACACTATAGGAATGGCACACTTGGATTATGTTTGATTACCTGGTCCACAAAGAAGCAAAATTCAGCAGCTTTGTCTACTGCTAAAGCTGAATATGTTGTTGTAGGTTCCTGTTGTGCTCAATTGCTATGAATTAAGAAATAACTCATGGACTTTGGTATAGATGTTGGTTGTGTTCCTATTTTTTGTGATAATACAAGTGCTATTAACATAGCTAAAAATCCTGTTCAACATAAAAGGACCAATCATATTGATATTAGACATCACTTTCTTAGAGATAATGTTGAAAAAGGTCATATATCAATTATATTTTGCTCTACTGAGGAACAGATTGCTAACATTTTCACTAAGTCTCTGAGTAGAGAACAGTTTGAAAAAAATAGATTAGCCTTGGGGATGATTAAAATTGCATAAGTCTCTCTTAATGCTTGATTAGAATAAGTTGATCTTAGAAAGTGATTGTTGGTTAATTCCGTATCACAGATTAAGTTGTGTATCCTGAGTCGAAGATTATAGAGTATGTTGACTCATGTATGTGTTGATTTTGTAGATAGCCTTGATTACAGAAGCAATTTTGTCTATTTTTTCATTCAGGTATGATTATTATTACTTACAGTAGCTAAAAGAGAAACAAGTTGTTTACCTGGTTCCTTTCTGGTCCATTTAAACCATTAAAAATCAGAGAGTCCCTTCCTTTTCAAAAAGCTGCTACCTGTTTTCCCATCAGTTCAGAACCTCTCATTATTACGCCTCTGCTAAATACAGTCCTTCACCTCTTTAAATTTCTCTAGGTTCTCCCTTAAATACGTTTCTTGATTCTATTCAATTCCATCCTCACAATTAAGAAAAATTTCCTGTTTCAAATATGGATTCCTCTTTATCTTATTCATCTTCCTCATCCACTGACTCTGTAAAAATCCCCTCACCGCTATTATTCTTCATCCAAACATTACTTTACCTCCCGTAATCCCTCCTCAAATATCCTCAAAATTTACTGATTTCTCAGTCTTTAGAAACTTCCCAAACCCTTTTGCCCAAATTTCTTCACCTTTCTTAACCTTCTCGCAACCCCACCTTCCTCCTCCTACTCCACTCTAAATAGTTGATGTTGACAATCTTTCTATTGATAAAAATAACCTTTCTATTGTAGATTTAATCCCAAGATGGTTGAGATCTCAATTAAAGAAACAACCCTCTTCCATCTCTGTCAATGTCGAAGACACTGTTTCTACAAAACCCTCTCCAATTGTCTCTACTCCTCGAACCCCTCATACTTGAGGCAAGAAGCAACTTGAAGATGCTTCCTTGGCTGAAGCACTTCAAGCTTTCAAAAGGAAATGTGTGGTTATATCTGATCCCACTCCTCCTCCTGTATTCTTTTCTGCTTTTTCTCCTGATCTTCTTCTTCGATCAGTTAGGAAGAATAAAACTATCAGGCCAGAGACTTCCCAAACCTCAGTGTCTCGAAAGTCTATTTCTAAACCTAAACCAAAGGCCTTCTCATCTTCAAAATCCTCTCCCACCGTCAAAGCTTTCATATCATCCAAAGTTTCTCCTCCAAATTCTTCTACTTGCTCAAAGAAATAAGTCAGCAAACCTGTTCCTTCTAATTCGTCTGACTCTGAGTTCTATCTGGACACCACTGCTGAGGTGGATCCTAATTTTGAGGTCTCTGCACCATCCTCTCATCAAGATACTTCTGAGAATCATCATCTCCACTTTTAAAATCACAAATTAGCTAGAGGAAGAGTTTTTAGTGGGCTTGGGGGTGTTGCTGTGCAGACTCTATTGGAAAAATTAGAGTTTCAAGGATGGTTATATCTCTTTCTACAGGGAGACCTTTAGAGAAGATTTGCTAAAACTGAAGTGTATGAGTTTTATATGAATAAGGTGGGAAATTGTGAGTTGTTCTCCACTACAATTAGAAAGGTTACACTTAACCTTTATATTATTGATATTGCTAGGATTTTGCATATTCCTTCTGTGGGTGGGGTCACTATGTAAAGGGAAGTTGTCCACCTCTTGATAATCTTGTCTCAGCTCTTGACATATGTAGAAAGTTTTCTGGGAATTCTCACCTGGTCAATCATAGAAGAGTTCTTAAGAGAGAGATGTCTCCACTTCACCAACTGTACTTTAATGTAGTGCATAAGATAATTTTCCCTAGGAAGGAAAGGAGGACCGTGGCTATCTTTCTTGATCTTACTCTCATGGAACTATTAGATAGTGAGGTGAGAATTGATTTGCCTTGACTCATCCTAAAGCATATGCAAAGGGTTCTTCTCAAGAAAATAAATGGACATGCTCTCCCTTATCAATTCTGGCTTAACCCTATATTTGAGGATTTTGGTGTGTCTATCCAAGTGTGGTCTTTACAGACTACCAAGGATATCATAGGGTTTGTGAACCACAGAATGCTACGCGTTTCTATGAGGAGTGTTGATAACCCAATGCAAAGATTGAGAAATGCACTGGTAGAAAAACAGGGTAAGGTAAATGTTGCTCAAGCTGCTCTGGAGGCTGCACAGTCTGCTCATGAGGAGGAAAAAGGACTCCTTCAAGCTCAGATTGCTTCTCTTACTTCCTTGTTGGAAAAAGAGAGAGTTGAGAATGCTGATGTTATTAGGAAATTCACTTGCCTTCTCTCCTCTTCTACATCTACTTAGCCTATTTTTTGATCTCCTAGGACTATCTTTTTTTGTTCGTTCCCTGGATAACTTATTCTCTCTCAGGTTACTTTTGGTATATGTAGTCATATCTGCTACTGAATGAAATGGACTTAGTTGTTTTACTATTTACTGCTCCTGTTTTCTCATACTACATTCATGTTATCTTATTCTAAATTTTGATTGTCTTAGTGATAGCCTCAATGGCCATGAATTATTAGACGTTTTTCACTTGTTAAGCTAGTTTTTCGATGATGTCAAAAGGGGGAAAAGTAGGAGATGCAATGCTTATAACTCAATTGGACTAACCTGTGTCATTCTGTGATTCTTCTATTTTAATTCCTTATTGAGTATGTCAAGTTTTTATTCTGTTGTACGGCTATGTTTTTCATCATCAAAGAGGGGGAATTTGTTAGGGCATATGAAGTTTTGATGATAGACATGTGAATGAAACATATTGTGAAAGCTGGTCCACTCAAGTGTTCAAGGCATAGCTACAGACAAGGTTGTTAATAAGATGATGTTGTGCACAAACAGAAGTGGATAAGCAAGAATCATTCAGACATTATTTCAACAATTATCACTTCAGTAAAGTAGATAAAGAGGGGAAGAAAAATGCAGTATCTAGAAGTCAAATTGATCAAAAAGTTCACAAATAAGAGGAGTCCTGCAAAACTAAGAGATAAATGACAAAAGAGTCCCATTTAAATAAAGAAGGAGAAACGGCTACAACAAAAAGTGAAGTTACTTGATAAATTTCTACTGAAGAGAGAAGTAGAAAGCAACAAGGACTGTATCAAAAGGTGTGCATATATACGACAAACAACATTCAAGTAACTCACAAAAATTCACTAAAAAGATAATCAACAATCAGCAAAACAGTTCACATACTTGAAGAAGAACCTTGTCCTTTATAGTAGATAGGTTCATGGAGTTGTAATGAGTCATTGTTCTAGTCTCAGTGATCTATAAACTGAGATAGGAGTTTTGTCTTCAAGTTAGGGAACTCGAAGACTTGGGAACACTTATCTTGGAAAGATTTGTGTTTTTGTAGTGATAGGAGTTAGAAGTTTTAATTCTTAGTTTACAAGAAGCCTTGTAATTTTGTTGATTGTTGAGGATCAAGTGTTATATTGAAGTTAGGGTTAAATTCTGTAGAGGTACAGGTCGTGATTTTTTACAAGTTTCTTGAGCCGGGTGTTTTCCACGTAAAAACATTGTGTTCATCTTTTACGTCTGAAAACCACAATTTTGTTCCACAGATAGGCAATTAGTAGGGCTCGTACTCTAACATATCTGGGATATACATTGCTATAAAATAGGCGAAGTTGGTGTATCTCGCATTTCTGATATACACAAGACTCAAATACACGTGAGTTACTCAAAACCCGAGATATTTTATAACTAACTAGTGTACTTGATCATGCTTGGCGCAGTTATTCAAACAAAATCAACATATGATTAAATATTAATTTCATGATTTTCTATAGACAAAAATTGATGCTTATTAGTCAAATATTTATTTATGATTCTATCTTGATTATGATTATTTTAGTATCGTATATATGAGGTTCTTTGAAAGAGAATTTGTGAGAAATATTCTAAGTTCAATAGAGAACAATCAATTTAGGTTAGTAAATATGAACTTTGATAAGACAAGACAGAAAATAAAAAATTAACCAAAAAAAAAAAATTGTAATGACATAAATGATATATATGAGTTTTAGAAATGAAAAGTCTTAGAAACTGAAATAATTTCAACGTTTATTTACTTATATGTCTTAAGTCTTAATCTTTAATTGAATGATTTATTTAGACATTTATCGGCATCTTAAATGATATTTATACAAAAAAATAATGAGGAAAAAGATATACAAAAAAATTAAATTGAATTAAATGTTCAGCTTTTATCTATATCTATATCTATAATCTATAATCTATATCTATAATCTATAATATATAATATATTAAAAATGTGAAGTTCCTTTGAAAAGTGATTTAGACTTTTTGCTCTTCATTAAAAGTCTCCACAATAGATAAAATCGTCTTTTCACAATATTAATTTATTATATAATTATATTTATAATATTAATTTCTAAAATATATAAAACTAAAGGATTGCTAAACTATATGGTAAAATAAGATATAATATCTATAAACTACTACACTATATGGTAATTTACCCCTCCCCCCCTCCCCCCCCCCCCCCCCCAATTTTCCATGTTTCACATAAATAGATGAAAAAACTCTCCTAAATATACCTTAAATAAACAACCTAACTGTTTGTTACTTTTTCCAAAATAAAAATAACTTCTTTCCATAATTAAATAAACCTTTTCTTAAAAAAAATAAAAAATTAAACTTTTATAAATTGATTATTATTCCTTTCACATCAACGTAGAGAGATTATTCTCCCAATATTATAATTTTTTTAATATCAGTCATATGTAGATTTAATTTATTACAAATTATATTTTCATAATTTCTCTTTGTTATCGTCGTTCAAGATTTCTTTATTTCTTGATAATATAAAGAAAAATTAAAGAATAGATATTTGTATTATTCTTCATCTTTCTCTACTTTTTTATTGATAGTCACTACTTAAAAAACTTGAAAAGCCGACCACAAAAAATCGACCACACATAGTGGTTGTTTTTTATTTTTTATAATTTTTTTTTAAAAAGTGACAACATGTGGTCGCTTTTATAGTATAAAATTTAAAAATAATCATTTCAATAATTTTTATACTAATTATTATTTATTTTACAAATAAAAATTTAAAAAATAACCAAAACCAACCACTAGTGGTCGTTTTTTTTAAATATAAATATTTTTTTTAAATCGACCAGATGTGGTCAATTTTTAAAAAAAAGAGAATATTTTTAAAAAATGGACCACTTGTGGTCAGTTTTTATTAAAATAAAAAGAAAATATTTTTCAAAAATTGACCACTTGTGGTCGGTTTTTTAATTAAAATTAAAAAAATAATTTAACAAAACCAACCACTAGTGGTCGATTTTTGAACTAAAAAAAATTAAAAAGTATATAGTTTTTAGTAACCAATAATTATATATGTAATTAAATATATATATCATTTTCATTAAAAATAATTATATATATAATGTAATATATAAATATACTTTTTTTGAAATTACACTGATCACACGTAGTCGATAACCAGTATAATAATAATAAAAATCAATCATTCTTAAATTTTGTGAAGAAATTACACTAAAAGATATATCAAATAAAATAAATAAATTACGTTAAACATAATCTTTATATTTTACTTATGTTTCAATATATAAAATAAATATTTTCCTTTGTATATACGTTAAATGACGTTAAACATGCATAATCTTTCTATAATGAATATATATATATATCATACCGTTGAGATAATGATATTATGTTACTATTTCAATCATAATAATGTAATATATAACCGATATTTCATCAAAATATAATGAACGTGTTCTATTATAAGGCATATTATTGACATAAGATAATGTAATGGATAATTCATCTGAGTATTTGTGAAATATGTTGTATATTATTATGGGATATGTGTATATACATATATCACTACACGAGATATATGTATATATAAATATATAGTAAAATCGTGTATTTGATGTTATAGTACGTATTTGAAAGCCGATAGACAGTTAAATATATTTATATATACATATATCTCTTGTAGTGACATATGCAGTAACCAAAAGCTAGATAACTAAATCTATATATCAAAATATTTTGAATGATACGTTGATACATATCATACTATTTAGGAAATAGATATACTATTTTGGGTCAATGTAGACACGCGTACGTTGTTGAAGTTGTAATAAAGTAAGACAAGTATTACGAGGTATATGGGGGGGGGGGGGAGAGGAAGTAGGGGAGAGAGACTGAACATTGAATCCTGAAACTGGCATATACTTACCATTTACTTTGCATTTTAAATTTTGAACAACTGCCAAATTTTGGCGGTGAATTTGAGTTTTTCGCTTACACATTTTGTATCTGAGTATATGTAAAATACGTTGTATATTATTCTGAGGTAGAAAAATCATGTATGCGATGTTTATAGTATATATTTGAAAGCCGATAGATGATTGAATATACGTATATCTTGTGTAGTGACGTATGTAGTAATCGAAAGCTAGATAACTGAGTCTATATATCAGAATAGTTTGAATGATACGTTGATGTATATCATACTATTGAGTAAATAAATATACTATTTTGGATCAATGTAGACACGCGTATTTTGTTGAAGTTGTAATAACGTAAGACTAGTATTACGAGGTGTATGTATATATATATATAATATCGTATTTAAAAGCTAATTAACCAAAAATTTATCGTAATTTATAAAATTCATTGATATTATTATACGATTGAGGAAATATACTACTCGTGCTAATTTGATGACAAAATAACTACTTATCTAATTTATATATATACAAATTGTATTAAATTAATTGGTTGTTGTCCGGGTCCCATACATAGTGTATCTACTGTGTATTTATATATGTAAGAATTGTATTAAATTAATTGTATGTTGTTATAAATATTATAGAATTCATTAAAATTTTAATTTGTTAAAAAATAAATTTTAATTTATTAACTTATTTTTGTAATTTATTAATTTATTAATAGTAATTTATTAAACTTTAATTTCAAAAATATTTTTAAAAATTATTACAAAAACCAACCACATGAGGTTGGTTTTCGTAATAATTAAAAAAAATATATAATTCGTTTACCCTACCCGTTCAACATAAAAAAAAAAAAAAAACAAGCATTCACTCCCAAGTAATCGTCCAAAACAACAACTTTAACACCAAAACCCTCCAAACAGCAACTTTAACGTACAAAACAGCAACAACTCCGATGACGGTGAAGGCGACGGAGCTCGACCATATTCTCCGACGAATCTAACTTGTGAGTTAGTTAGATTTTTGGTTTATTAGTTAGATTTTTTTTTTAGTTAATTTGGAGAATTTGAGGTCGAATTAGCTAATTTTTTTATAAGATTTATTGTTAATTTCGTCAATTGATTGAGGTTTGAGTTCGAGGATTTGGATATTTGTTTTATTTAGCTAGATTTTAGCTAATTTTAGGTTTGTTCCTACATTAATTTTAATAAAAAAATTGGTTAATCAGTTTAATTAGCTAAGCTAGCTTTCTTTTGAGGCTAATTACATCATTTGCCTCTTTGATTGTTTGATTTTTGTGTAAATTGAATTCTAGGGTTTAACATTTAGTTTTATTGAGTTAGATTTTAGCTAAAGTTTACGAATTTGAGTTCGAATTACCTAAATTTTGGTTAGTCTTGACATTTACTAGCATTTGAGTAATAATAATTTTACTATTTGACAAATTTTGAATCTGGTAAAAAGATTGCTTTGCTATTTTTTTCGATGACCGCTTATCTCTTTCACTTTAGTTTAGTACAAGCAAAGGTAAATTGTTATCTTCTTATTATTGTTCATATTTAAGTCTAGTGAAGCCGTGTGTGGCCTTGTTCGATTTACTAGCATAGTTGTTATCTTCCTGTTATTGTTCATGTTGAAGTCTAGTGAAGTCGTGTGTGGCCTTGTTCGATTCACTAGCATTGTTGTTGACATCTTGTTGGTTTTGTTGTTGCTTGTTTCTTGTATTGTGAACTTGATCTTGTATCATTTGGTATGAAAGCTCAAGGCTTGATTTTGAATGTGGTTTGGTTGGTGACTTAGTTACTTGAAAATGGTTAAGTGTAGGGACTTTAAAGGGGATTTTTTATTTTGATCGTGGTTTTGTTTTGATACGTTGTCACTTGAAAATGGTTAAGTGTAGGGACTTTAAAGGGAATTTTTTGTTTCGAATGTGGTTTGGTTGGTGACTTAGTTACTTGAAAATGGTTAAGTGTAGGGACTTTAAAAGGGATTTTTTTTGTTTTGAATCTGGTTTGGTTGGCGACTTAGTCACTTGAAAATGGTTAAGTATAGGGACTTTAAAGGAGATTTTTTATTTTAAATATGGTTTGGTTAGTGACTTAGATACTCGAAAATGATTGAGTGTAGGGACTTTAAAGGGGATTTTTTATTTTAAATATGGTTTGGTCAGTGACTTAGTTACTTGAAAATGGTCAAGTGTTGGGACTTTAAAGGGAATTTTTTGTTTTGAATGTGGTTTTTTTTTTTATACTTATTCACTTGAAAATGGTTAAGTGTAAGGACTTTAAAGGGGATTTTTTTTTTACTGTGGTTTGGTTGTTGACTTAGTTCCTTAAAAATGGTTAAGTGTAAGGACTTTAAAGGAGATTTTTTTGTTTTTAATGTGGTTTGGTTGGTGACTTAGTTACTTGAAAATGGTTAAGTGTAGGGACGTTAAAGGGAATTTTTTTTAATGTCATTTGTTTGGTCACTTAGTTACTTGAAAATGGTTAAGTGTAGGGACTTTAAAGAGGATTTTTTGTTTTGAATATGGTTTTGTTTTGATAAAGTGTAGTCATCACTTCCTGAACTTTTTTGTAACTTAATCTAATTAGTTGAATCTGATTAATTGCGTAGATGGAACCTGATTATAGCTGGATATATCAACAGAAAAATGATATTAGAATGGGTATTATGGAGGAATTTGTTGAAGGTGTCAGACTATTTGTTGAACATTCTAAGGCACTTGATGTTTGGTCATGTTTTAGGGCTATTCGTTGTCCTTGTGTTAGATGTGATGGTATAAAACTTTTAAAAGAAGAAGTTGTAAAGGACCATCTTTATAGAAAGGGTTTTCACGAGGACTTTTTAGGATTGCATAGTATTGATGGTGATGTCGGGAAAAATAACTTTGTTGCTGGAGAAAGTAGTAGATCTGTATGACATAATGAATATCAAGATACTAGGATGCTAGAAATGGTGCACGATGCTTTTTGGATGCAACATGGGGGAGACTTTATGGAAAATGTCGAAGATGTTCCTAATAGAGAATCGGAAAAATTCTATGAACAATTGCATGTTGCTATTTATCCTTTGTTTTCCGGGTATTCAAACTCTCATTTGTCTATTGATGTTATATTATTAAGTATTAAATCTGACTGAAATATTACTGAAGAAGGAATAACTCAATGATAGACCTTATTAAAGAGTTAGTTGACCCCGGCTTGGAGGTTCCTGATTCTTTCTATAAGGCAAAAAGATTGGTGTCAAAGTTAGGTCTCTTCTCGATTAGAATTGATAGCTGTGAAAATGGTTGCATGTAATACTTTAAAGAAAATGCTAACCTAGAGTCTTGTAAGTTTTGTCAGCACCCTCGATATAAGCTTAGTTCTAGTGGAAATGAATTGCTATTAATGCGATGAATTATTTACCTCTAATACTAAGGTTGAACAGGTTGTATGCTTCAAACGGCTCAGCTCCTCATATAAGATGACGCAGTGAAAATAGAAGGCCCACTGGTGTTATGTGTCATCCATCTGATAGAGAGGCTTGGAAGCATTTTGATGCAACTTATCCAGATTTTGCAGCTGAGCCATAAAATATTCATTTGGGATTATGTGTGGATGGCTTCTCTCCCTTTTCAGTTGGTGCTGTACCGTATTCATGTTGGCCTGTATTTATCACCCCTTACAATCTTCCTCCTGAAATATTAATGACTAGTCCCTGTATATTTTTGAATTGTGTTGTTCCTGGCCCGCGTGATATAAAAAGCAGAATAGATGTCTACTTGCAACCTTTGATCGATGAACTTTAAATTTTATGGCATGAGGGGGTTGAAACTTGGGACATCTCACTTAAAAAGAGTTTCAATCTACGTGCATATCTGATGTGGACTGTTAATGATTTTCCTGCTTATGGAACATTGTTTAGGTGGATGACAACTAGAAAGCTGGCTTGTCCATACTGCATGGAAAAAAAATCTTTCACATTAAGACATGACAAGGAAAAATTCATGGTCTGATTGTCATCGTTATTTCTTGCCACCTGATCGTGAATTTAGGAAACTCAAGAATGCATTCAGAAGGAATAGAAGGGAACGTGATGGTCCATCTCCAAGGCTGTCTGGTCATGACATCTGGGAGATAGTTCAGGATTTGCCTAAAACCATCGAGGAACCATTGTACAGGCTTGATGGATATGGTGTTTCGCATAATTGGACTAAGCAAAGTATATTTTAGGAGTTAGAATATTGGCCAGATAATTTACTTAGAAATAATGTTGACGTCATGCATACTGAGAAGATCTATTTTGACAACTTGTTCAACACAGTTATGGATGTCACCGGCAAAATAAAGGATAATCCTAAAGCCAGACTTGACTTGACTTACCAAAATATTGTAAATGCAGAGAATTAAACTTACAGAAGGGGCCCAATGGCAATTTTCTTAAGCCTAAAGATAGTTTTACATTCAAGTTGGACCAAAAGCGTCAAATATGTGAGTGGGTCTAAAGTTTGAAGATTCCTGATGGATATGCCTTAAATTGGGAAAGAGGGTTGATATCGCACATGGAATCTTGCATGGAATGAAAAGCCATGACTGTCATATTTTCATGGAGCAATTTCTTCCAATTTATTTTATTGGTTTACCTAAAAACATATGGAAATCAATAGTAGAGATCAGTTTTTTCTTAAAAGACTTATGTGCCACCACATTAAAAGAAGAAAATCTAGTGCGAATGAAAAGTAATATTGTTGTTATCACCAACAAGCTGGAGAAGATTTTTCTGCCAGCGTTCTTCGTGATGGAACATCTTTCCATTCACCTTGTGAACAAAACTTTGCTAGGCGGTCCAGTTCAAACTAGGTGGATATATCTATTCAGATGGTAAACAATTGCAACATATTTAAATTTATACATATCTTTTTTTAATATAGTAAACACCTAACCTTAAGATTGTATAGGGAAATTGAAAAATTGAATAGGGGTCCCAAAAACTAACATAGAGTGGAAGGCTCTATAGTTGAGGCATATCTTGCAAGAGAAACTTCTTAATTTTGTTCATACTACTTTTGTGATGAAGTTGTTTGTTCAAGAAACCGATCGAATCATCATCAGGACAATGTGAATGGGCCTCATTTGAAGCCGATATCAATTTTCAATCAATCTGGTTGTAAGGATAAAAAGACCATACATCGTCAGCTCACTCCCACGGAGTGCAAATCCGCAACTTTGTATGTCTTGCTGAATTATCCGGAAGTTGAGCCCTTTCTGAAGTAAGGAGATTAAAATTTGAACATATCTTATTTGCTTACTCATTCCTTTAAAGAAACTAATTGTGTTTTGCATGTTGGATCTTCAGTTTATTTAAGATTCAATTCCACGAAAATCAAGTGTATGTATCCTTTGAACCATGGTTTACTAATGAGGTTTGAAGTGTAATAATATTTCTACAAATTTTAAATATTTACACATTCCTCAACTAAAATATAAATATATATATATGTGTGTGCGTGTGTGTGTGTGTGTATAATATTTTTAGGTACACTAGTCACCAAATGCAGCCGCATATGATCAGCTCTTGAGAGATATTTCTTTGGGTCCAGTTGAAGCTCATGCAATGTCCTATTACACAGTAAATGTTAAATTTTCCACTGAACAACACTCCAGAACAAGGAAAACAAATAATAGTGGTGTTTGAGTTAAGGGTGATGATGATGTTGATTACTTTGGCATCATACACAAGATCTTAGAACTGGAGTATGTTGGTTTTTCAATAAGAAAATTGTCCTCTTTCAATGTAAGTGGTTTGATCCAAGCACAATAGGCACAAGAGTACATAAGGAGCATAACATCATTGAAGTGAAGAACAATAGGTCGTATCATGTTTACGATCCATTTGTTCTAGCGTAAAATGCTAAACAAGTGTATTATGCTCCTTATCCATTGTGCAGTGACAAGTCTGATTGGTGGGATGTAATCAAAACAAAGCCTATAGGACAATTGGAAGTTGAGAATGTGCTGGAGACTGCGTATCAAAATAAAATACAGATTGATCACCAGCTAGTGGACGTTGACTTAGTAGATAGTTTGAATCACCCAAAAAATATATTTGAAGAAGTTAATATTGCGGAATAAGAAGCTGAGTGGATAGGAGATGAGGAAACTTCCGAAAAGGGTGAATGGTTTAGTGGAGAGTCTTCAGAAGAAAAGGAGGATTAGTTTGTGTAGGTTGTATTTATTATGTATTGATGTCTTTATGTTTTGTACTATATATTTACCTTTATGTTTCTTGTTTAAGATTGATATGTAATATATTTTTTAAGATTGTTGTTTTAGATTTTCCATTATTTATATAGTAATAAAAATATTCTTGTCTACCCGTGTTGTTGGAGCGATTTAGAATGTGAATTAGTAACTTGAAATTAGTTACTTGTAATGTTTTCTTATATATTCATTTTGTAGGAACTAACTGCTTGTTAACTTTACATAATTTAGATATCAGGCAGAGGTGACAAAGGTAAGGAAAAAGTTGTTCTTACAAAAACAAAAAATAAAAAACAACCTCCACCGTATAGACGGCCGATAGGTATTCATATATCTGAGGGTCGATTTGCTGACGTAACAGCATGACCCTCATATTCTAGGTCGTCTCAGCATTCGGTTCCTACTCCTACGCATATGGGGCCACTTCATGGCTCTAAACCGACTCATTGTGCTTCTATCACTGTGCCATCACCATCACAGTACTATCAGATGGCCGCTGGCACATCCATACATCTACCATCATCGATACCCTCCTGTAGCATCACGCAGCTTCACAAAGTGATTCTGCTGGATCTATTGGGTTGTCGGATCTTCAGTTTGGAGGTACTTCATCTGGTGCTTCAGATCTGCCTATGCTAGTGCATCCACCATCACTTGCTCCATAGCCAGGAGACAGAGATGATTCTGGGAGGCGTTATCTTATTCCATATAGGACAGGGTAAGATTTCTAAATATAATAACATTATTTATTTTTTCATTACTATATTATTATGCTTTATGAAATTACTGTTTGATCTTATGTTGTAGGTTTAGGTCGAATATTGGAGTTGGACAAACTGCGAGAAAATGCATTTGTTGGAACTTCAACGGCTACTGGACCAGTTGGAAAAAGGTTTCAAAAATTGATAGGGAAAGAATGTTTCAAGAATTTAATGAAAGGATTTAACTTATCGACTACTTAGCACTTTGTTAGAATAAAAGATTAAATATTATATTTTTTTGTTGTTGTAGAAATTTTACTGGTGGGATAATGCGAATGCATGTCTTATAAAGAGAAACTTTTTCAAAAGAAGTAGATCCAGATTTAACGGTCTGTTGGATTATGCCCGAACCAACTTGATAAAACCTGACTGGATTAGTGAATCCTTATGGCAACAGTATATTCGCTATTGGAATAGCAAAGAATACCAATTGTTGAGGTAAAAAGGAAAGAAAGCTTGGGCATCATCCAAGGGTGGCTCCCTACATACTGCGGGTGCCAAAAGTATGGTTGCTGTAGAGGAAAAAATGGTATGTAACTTTTATAGTTTTAACTATTTGTTTCTGTTTAAATTTTTAATTATTTGATAATTGATATTTTTTTCATATGCAGGAAAAAGAAAAGGGTAGGAGCATACCACACGATGAGCTATTCGAGGAGACACATCTGAAAAAAAAAAGAACCCGATTGATAAAGATGTCTGGGTTGAACCTCGTGCAAAAGCTGCCCATGTAAGAATCAAATTTTGAATTTTGGAAGCTTTTTCTCAAAGTTGATATTATTCAAGTATAAGTACTTTAATATTTTTGACTAGTGATTTTAACTTTACTTTAAATATAGGACAAATATAGGCAGCTTGTTAGTGAGTTTCGTAGTAGTCAGCCTCCTGAAAGTCAGGGTGATCTAATACCCCAACATGTAGAGGATGAGTTATGGGAACAAGCTGTGGCTCCTGCAGTTAGAGGCCATTTCTACGGATACCACAAAAACTTTTTTAGTGAGAATGTTAGGTCTTCGTTCGGTCCTACATCATCCTATAACTCCTCAGTTGATAGAGAAATCATTGAAAACTAGAAAATACGGTTTCAAAACTCACTGAAGAGCTTGCTGCAGAGAGAGAGGGGGCACAGAAGAGGAAGGATGAAACAACATCACAACTCAGGATGTTGCAGCAACAGTTCAGCTCTTTTATTTAGTCTGCAGGGGTTATTCCTCCGTGTCCTGGTGATGCAATTCGGGCCGCAAAAGGTCTAGGCCCAATGGATCATATCAGCTTAGATGAGGATGCAGAAGACGATGATGATGAGTTTTAGTTTTTTGACTTTTGTATGTGTTTTACTTTGAATTTGGATATTTTGATGTAGTTTTACACTTTTGTATGTATTGTTGTAGTTGTTATACTTTTACACTTTTGTTGGACATTTGTATGTGTTGTAGTGGCATTTTGTATGTTGAGTGGGAATACTTTTAGTTTGTTGTTGTTGTTGTTGTATTGTATTGTATTGTTTCATTTGTTGCTTTTTATTTTTTTTAAAAAATTCTCAGAAAAATCGACCACAAGTGGTCGGTTTTTTAAAAAATTTTTGCAAAAAACCGACC
The DNA here is from genome assembly GCF_002878395.1 of Capsicum annuum. Classification (NCBI taxonomy): domain Eukaryota; kingdom Viridiplantae; phylum Streptophyta; class Magnoliopsida; order Solanales; family Solanaceae; genus Capsicum; species Capsicum annuum. The sequence continues at coordinate 8,690,015 of NC_061121.1, forward strand.
ACAGGTTTTAAGTTTTTCTAGAATTTTTTTTAAAAGACCAACCACAAGTGGTCGATTTTTTAAAATTAATTAATTAATTTTAAAATAAAACTGACCACTTGTGGTCAATTTATTTTGAATTTTTTTATTTTTAAAATTATTTTTTCCTGTTTTAGTAAAATAATAATGATTTTTAAAAATATATATAGATTTTAAAAAAAAAACCAACCACGTGTGGTCGATTTTTAAAAAGCTACCACTGATTTACCGATCATGCTTTGTGGTTGTTTTTGTGGTAGGAAATTGAGGAAAACTGACCACATGTGGTTGGTTTTTGTGGTCGATTTTTCTCTTTTTTTTAGTAGTGAGTGTATGCCTATGTTTTTTTTTCTATTTGTGTTGTAGGAATATCTAGTTTCTTAGTAGTTTATATCGAAGTATTTCAGTTATATTTTTTTATTAATTTTGTATTATTAAGCTATCACTTTATGCTTTTTTTTCCATGATTGATAATTAAAAAATTCTAAAATATATGATGAATAAATTTCTCTTTTTTATCGTCGTTCAAGATTTTTTTGTTTCTTAATGATGTAAATAAAAATTAAAGAATAAATGTGTGTATTATTCTTCATCTTTCTCGATTTTTCTATTGATAATATATGCCATTTTTTTCTATTTGTGTTGTAATAATATGTAGCTTCTTAAAAGTTTATATCCAAGTATTTTTCAATTATATTTTCTATAAATTTTGTATTGCTAGACTATGACTTTATGATTTTCTCTATGATTAATAATTAAAGAATCCTAAAATATATGATAATAGGAAAATAATAACTTTAATGCAAAAATAAAATTATTATTTTAATAATTTATTTTTAGATAGAAAAAAAGTATTACTAATTCCATAACACGTATTCCAAAGTTAATTAGCGTAGAACACACAAATAAAAAAAAAAGTAACATGTAGAAAGTCTTAAATAGTAAGATGGATAAAAATAAAATGGAATGAATTAAAGTTGTATTATAGTTAGTTACTTTAATATATTTTATCATGTCAATAATTTAGAATTAAGTGTTTAGGTTATTTTAAATAACTAGTCAAGTGTACGTGTTTCACACGTATATATGGCGATAATAATAAGTGTATGTATATAAATGAATAAATTACTTATCATTTATATCGAGCAATATACTTAATCTGCCTTCAAAGATCCTACTATTATGAATCGGGTCTATTTATACCGTCACTTAAGACTAATTTCTTGATATAGAAAAGTAGCCCTTCAAAAGATCTTATATTTCTATCTTTCCATATCATCCACGTCAAGGCAAGTAAAATCACATTCCATGTCATGAATCTTCTCATCTAAAAAACTAATAATTATAAATTATTAAACAAATATGTGAACAATATTTTTTTAAAAATAATACATTGAAATACCAATTATTTAATATTATACTTTGAAAGGAAAAATATGTTTTAGAGTCTTGATGACGACACTAAAACATAAAATTGAGCTATTCAAATTATTTGTACCATCTATCTCTAAGAACCTGATAGAAGAATGAAATCGGATATAAATTTGGTTTGCTAACTCATGAAATCTCTAATCCCCATTCTGTTTTTACCTTCTAGCCAACTACTGATTTTATTTAATACTCCTTTGACACTATAGTTTGTTTGTTATCAACTTATCATGACAAATCACAATTTTCACTTTATTTTTCTCTCAATAGTTTTTTCTTTTATGTAAGTATGATTTTGACAAAAGAGACAAAAGAGTATTACCTTGAATTACGCCTTAATAAGAATAATATAAATAATAAATAAAATTTAGAACAGAAAAAACATATCTTAAATTCACTCATACTTGGTACAAAGTCTCATTCGCATGCTTCACATAAATCTTTCTTTATCTACATGAATATATTAGAGAATCAATTAATAACGATTTGCTTATGGAAACAAATATAAATATTTAAGATTATTAGAAAAATACATCTTAAAAATTAAAGAATCTTTAATTTTGTTAAACCTTATTTAAACCAACAACAAAAGAATAGAAACTTATTTTGAAGATATATTTTTTTTAAAAAAGAAAGGCATCAAACAAAGCTTAAAAACCCCTAAGCGAAAAGCTTATTTTTGACCAAAAAAAAAAACCTGAAAAAGGGTAAAAAAGAATCTGAATCCTAAAATATATTTAATTGCAATATAATATGATTCTTTACATATATTTTTTGACTATTAAAATTTTTTCATATATTTTAGGACTCATATATATTTTAGAATTCATATATTTTACATAGTTTAGGATTCTTATTTCTTCCCATATATTTATTTATTTTATCGGGATTCTTTCCATAAACTTTAGAAGTACTCCTTAATTTAATAATGTAATAATTAAAGAAAAATGTGAAAAGATGAATTTGTCTATTGTAGAGTGTTTTAATGAAGGGCAAAAAGTTCAAATCACTTTTCTAAGGGCCTTCACACTTTTAATATATTATTACAGATATGTTAAATAATTTATGAAGGAAAAATAATATTTTTCATAGTTGGGTGACTTTGTTTGAAGGAAAAGGTTTTGAATTTAGATTTTTAAATTGAGAATCATTCCTTTTTGCAATAATATATGACAAGAAACAAAAATAAGTTAAAGTGATTTTGAGAAAATTTAAAAGCTCAAGAACTAGATTGGATTAATTCATCTCTAAAAATTAAAGTTTAAACTGTAAAAACACAAATGAAGTCCATGAAAAGAATGGAATTTTAATTCAAAAATTAAAGTTTAACGGTAATTGAGATCCAATAGGTGATATTAGGAAGAAGCCAAAATTAAGCTATTCACAATTTTTTGATCATTTTTCATATTTACGCCATTTACAGTACCGACATAACTTCTAACTTATGAACAAGATAAGATTTGTCAATTTAATAGAACTTGCGAATGGTTTAATATGATAGATAGTATGAATACTATATCAATTCATGATCGATTTGATAATACCTGTTAAAACATAATTCTCAGATATAAATTTGTGAAAGTACTGATTTGTGGTGTTTCTAATAGAAAATGACAACTTCTTTGGAAAACAAACCCATTCAAGTTATTTTTTAAAATAAATCCTTCACCAAAGCAACAAGACCTTGAAGCTTACTTTTTCAAGTGTCACGTTCAGTCAATAATAAAATATTTTTTTGTGACAAGATCAGAAGGTATCATAAGTGAGAATGTTGTCACAAAAATTAAAAAATCCTGTGAAAAGCACAACCGCCTGTCAATAACCTATAACTATATTATTATACTATATTAAAAGTGTGAAGATATTTATAAAAGTGATTCGAATTTTTTATTCTTCACTAAAAGTATCTGTTTTAGATAAAATTATCTTTTCACCTCTTTTCGTCTAATTATTATATCAATATCGTTATATATATATATATATATATATATATATATATATATATATATATATATATATATATACATATATATATATATACACATATATATATATAGGAAGACTCCTAAATATATGATAGTTATAATACAAGTCATAAGAAAAGGACACGGTGTAATAATACTAATGTAATGAAATCAGTAACCTAGCGTGGAAGAAGTAGAATTGTATAGAAAGTAAAATTGATACTTTTTTCTTTTGTTGAAGGTTAGATATGAATTGTATACACTTACGCTTCCAGCCCTCACTCTGTGGGAATATAGTTGGTATGTTGTTACGGTAGAACTATATAATCCTAAATATATGTTGCTAACTATTTATTTAAGTTCATAATTATAGAAACAAAGATTACTTCTTAAAGAATAACGAATGAGAAAAAATGTGGTGATGAGTTATCATATTTTTCTTTAAGTATAGTTTTTATCTTAAAAGTTTTGCGTTATTTTTTAAAAAAGTTATCTACCTATCTATCTATCTATCTATCTATCTATCTATCTATCTATCTATCTATCTATCTATCTATCTATCTATCTATCTCTCTCTCTATATATATAT
>NC_061121.1:8697013-8818170 GCF_002878395.1 Capsicum annuum
ATAATAACGTATTAAAAAATTTAAAATATTTGAATTTGAAAATATATTATTCTTTATTTGAAAAAAAGATTTCATTAGCTTAAAAATAGAAATTCATGGTTAAAGAGTTTTGAACGAACTATTACTCTATCATGTTTATCTCTTTAAAAATTCAAATAAGTATTATAAAACTATCTAAATATAATTTACGTAAATGTCAAATAAAAGTTAAAAATATAAAAATAGTATTAATAATAAATAAAGCAGTAAAAATAGTAGTAGTGCCAATACATATAATTGAAATGGTAATAGGAGTAATAGTAGTATTAATAATAATATAAACCAAAAAAAAGTAGTAGTAGTAGTATTAGTATTAGTAGTAGTAATAATAATAATAATAATAATAATAATAATAATAATAATAATAATAACAAATGTATTAAAAAATTTAAAATATTTGAATTTGAAAATATATTATTCTTTATTTGTAAAAAAGATTTCATTAGCTTAAAAATAGAAACTCATGGTTAAAGAGTTTTGAATAAACTTTTACTCTATCATGTTTATCTCTTTAAAAATTCAAATAAATATTATAAAACTATCTAAATATAATTTATGAAAATATCAAATAAAATTTAAAAATATAATAATAATATTAATAATAAATAATAGCAGTAAAATTAGTAGTAGTAGTAGTGCATAGTAATAATAATAATAATAATTAAATAAGTAAATAGTAGTAGTGACATGGGGGTTTAGGCCACAGGTGACAAAAGAGTTTTAAAATGAGGTGTAGGTGACACGAGTCTTAATTATTAGGTGGAAGTGAAAATTTCTTTATTATGGATTAAGAAAGTTGGGAAAGTTTGAAAATAACCCACAAGTTTTTAAATTTATACTTTGATCCAAATGTTAGCTTATATAATGGGAAACGAAGGGAAAAAAAGGTGTCTTTCTCTCTCTTCTCACCCATTATTTTTTTTCTCTCTCTTAGCAATTTTTGTTGTTCATTGTTGCTACTGCTTCATTTATCATCTTCTGCTTCATTATCATCATCTTCTACTTCATTATCATCTTCATCTTGTTCTTGTTGACCATTTGTTGTTGTTGTTACCGTTACTGTTGCTATTTGACAAATTTCTCAGGTCAAATTTTATTTCGAACATCACTTTTCACTTTGGTATTACTTCATAGGAGACATTGGTAAGTCAAATTATGATTTTTAGTTGAATTTATCATCTGGGTAACTGCTATTATGTTGTTGTTTTCCAATAATGGATAGAATCCAATCATGAATCCAACATAAGTTCCATTTGTTTAAACAGATAAATCATCTGTTGCGACAGATGAGACATCTGTTTCAACGGAAGACTGATATGTTGGATTCATGTTTAAACAGATGTGTCATCTGTTGCAACATTGAACATATATGTTGCAACTGATTAGTTACCTGTTGCAACAGAACCTGAAAATAATTCCAACATCTGTTACAACAGATTAATAACCTGTTGCAACAGGTAAGTCATCTGCTGCAATAGGTTAATTATCTGTTACAACTGTCACTCATCTGTTGGAATCAGCTTCAAAGGTGATTTAGTTGTAACATCAATCCCAACAGGTGCTTCATCTATTGCAACAGATATTCTGTTGTGACTCATCACTTAACTATTGCAACAGATAACACATCTGTTAGGATTCATCCACGTCACTATGAAATCACTATCGACTTTTTTTAACAAATGACTTTATTTAGGTACCACTAATGGAGGGATCAATAACAATAGGGGTGGATTGTCATGGTCAATGGGTCGATAAGATCAATCGATATGTATGGTATTAGAAGGAGGGTGAAATGCTAGAGACGATGGCTATGACAGTCCAAAGTGATTTTTTGTATGATGATTTTGTGAACTTAATCATCAGCTTTTGTGGACTGAATTATCAATCGAAAGAATTCGTCATCAGCTACATGCACAACTCCTTTGAAAATTAGAGAGTATTGTCTTTCAAGATAACCGATCAGGTTCGGTTGTGTGCTTATCTACGTGATTCAACCAGGACGGTGTTAAAGGTGTACATGATTGAAAAGATGAGAGAGAATGAGAACCAGAACATAGAAGAAGAACAAGAAAAAAAAGACCTCTTTGATGATAGGTTGGATGATCTAGAAATGAATATTCCAGATGATGATCAAACACCTACGCTCATTGATGCGACCAATACGATATGCAGTTCTTCTCAATTGACACAGTTTGGAAATCTTCAAGACTATGGGACCAACTTTTTTATTAGAATCTCATTCAAGGACAAGAATGAACTATCTAACATTTTGTTTATGTCTTGCTTGCAAAACGATTTCAGGATAAAGAAGGTGATTAATTCGAGCAGTGTCTTTTGCTTTAAATGTGCAAATTTGAACTGCAAGTAGTGGTTGAGAGTGGTGAAGTACGCAAGTTCTGATAGATTCATCATTCATAAACATGAAAAAATCACACATGTGGTTCAGAGCACATCTCAGGTCAAAATTGTCACGCCACAGCAAAGGTCCTCGGTGAATATTTCAGGAGTAGTTTCCCCGATGGCAAAGGCCCTTCAACAAGGCTTATGGCCAATCAACTCCTTCCGGATTTGGGTGTCCTGTTCAATTATTTGAAGGTATATACGGCCATGGGGATTGCCAAGGACCTAGTTAGGGGGACACTCGAGCATGGGTATGAAGTATTGTATGCTTACCATTACATGATTGAGTCCACAAATCCCGGAAGTAAGATGGCATTGCATCTGGATGAAAACGGAAGGTTCAAGTACTTTTTTGTATCCTATGGTGCTTGGATTCAAGGTTTTTGATATTTGAGAAAAGACATAGTCGTCGACGGTACCTTCTTGAGGAGAAGGTATAATGGAGTTCTGCTAGCGGCGGTGGCGCAGGATGTAGAGAATTACATCTTTTCTTTCGGTTTTTGTGTAGTGGACAAGGAATGTGATGCCTCTTATGGATTTTTTTTGAACAACTGCAACGCTGCATCGAAGATACCGAAGAGTTGTGTTTTATATCGGATAGGCATCCAAGTATTTAAAGATGGGTTCACTTTTCTTCACTTCAGCTTACTTTGGTTGTTGCATCAGGCATCTTGGAGAGAACATTCAAAACAACTATCACAACGAAAGGATTGTCACCCTTTTTATAGAGCAGCAAAAGCATATAGTAAAGAGGAGTTTTTAGACCATTTCAATTAAATAGTGGATGTGAATCCCAAGGTAGCAGAATTTCTCGCACGTGTCGGTTTTGAGAGATAGAGCCGGGCATTCGGTCCAGTAAATAGGTACATTCTTATGAATTCAATGTCTTGTTTGATTTACAAGTTTAGTATGATGTCGTAATAAGTGATTCTTTTTCATAGGTACAATATTATGACATCAAATATAGCTGAATCGGTGAATTCATTGTTTGGAGATGAAAGAGAATTTCTCATCAAGGCTATGTTTGAAAACATAAGCGAGAAGTATAGCAATTTTTTTAATGAAAGGCGTGTATAGTTCAAGTGCCTAGGAAAAAGAACTCTATTTGTTCTCGAAATCGAAAAGAAAATATCATTGAACATCACTTTGGGGAATAGGTTATTCTCTCATAAATAGCAGATTACAAATTGCATATCACCGGTCATGGTGATGCTGCCACAGTCGATCTTCAAACAAGATCTTGTACGTGTAGAGTTTTTGTCTTGGACAAAATACCTTATCTACATGCTATGGAATCCCTTCGAGCTCAATACGGTCATAAATATGGACCTAGAGTTTACGAGCACTCCTCTCAATATTATTTGGTGGAAAAATATAAAATGGCATATAGTGGGAATATTACTCCGATGCCTCTTGAAGAATCTTGGGTTTTTCCAGTTGAGCTTATGGGGAGATTAATACCTCCTCCATAGATTGATTCGAGCACTATCAAACCAGGAAGAAAGCCATATAAAAGGAGGCGTTGAGTTAGAGAATCATTTTCATCAAGAAGAAACAATTGCTCCATATGTAAGTGCGCTGGCCACAGAAGAACTACATGCCCAAATCATAATCCACCATGATCGTTGTAATTGCAGAAACTTGTGTTGTTGTTTGTTTGTTTATTGTGGACTTTTATATATTTAACTCATTGTTGTGAGCCTAATGTTATCATTTATTATATATAAAATATTTTTTTGTTAAATAACTTGTGCATCAATAAAAAGAGGCAAAACATGAACTAAATAATACAACAGACCATAATTATTCTCAACAGTTACACAAACAACTGGATGCTTTCCTCCAACAGATGGATAATCTATTGATAGAAACCCAACAGATGACCAATCAGTTTCAACACATGGTCCATCAGTTGAAAGAACTCAAAAGCCAAAATTTTATAGTGCTACTGGATTCAACATTGCCTCCAACCGTCGACATGTTAACATGTATTAGATTAGAAGAAATAGACAGAATGAAAATTGTATAAGAATTAAAATGCCAAAGTCTGACTAAAAGTAAATTTTTCATTAAATGAAAAATAAAATACATTAGGTATAGATCCGATATAGAAAAATTAAAATACATACACTAAAAGAAAAAAGACATTCTAATTATTATTATTATCATCATCATCATTAATGACAGTCGGCCAATCAACTCCCAGCAGCAGGGCTCTCATCAGCCTCTGCATCTCTCTGAACATTGTCACTCTCACTGCGACTAACTCGTTCTGCAGGTCATTAACCTGCCTATGGAGTTCCTGCACTGTGTCGCGTAGAATAGCAATGTACAGAAAAGGATCAGTCATATCTAGAACACACATAAATTGACAAATGTAAAGAAAAAATTCCAAGATGTAATACAATGTATACGACCAACTGGTAAATTTACACTAGAAAAAAACCTACCTTAACGAGAAAGGAATATGCTATTTGAAGAGAAGTGGTTGAAGATGTCACACGAAGGGAAAAATGCAAGAAATAAATAGAGTTAAATGAAGATTAAGGAGGGACCTATTTATAGAGGATTGAATTTGAACGTGTCAAGCCAAAAGGCAGGACTGTTAAGCTCCATTGTATTAATTACATTCAGGGTGTGTTTGGTATGATGGAAAATATTTTCCATGGAAAATATTTTCTTGGAAAATGTTTTCTTGGAAAATATTTTTTTCCTGGAAAATAAGTTAGTTTTCTACTTATTTTCTCATGTTTGGTTGGTGAGTGGAAAATATTTTTCAAAAAATATTTTATGGTGTTTGTTTGGTGAGTAGAGACTACTTTTTAAAAAACTATTTTTTAGTGTTCGATTGGTGAGTGAAAAAATATTTTTTTAGAAAATACTACTAACTGTTAACTAGTATATCAGTGCCTCTAGCAACTCAACAATTTGTAAGAATTAATTTAAGCATAACAAATAATATCAATATCGAATACTAAAATATTACAATCACTAAATTTAAGCAACTATTAATTAGCAAATATAGGAGACACTTTTTAATAATTTGTCTGGACAGTCTCAAGACACTACAATCAATAGAAATATAACGGAACAACTAACTTATTCAACCTCGTGAAATAAGTTACATCGATGACAAAATGAAATATGCAATTATCAAAAGTAACATAAGTAAGTCTTCCTCTACACATATGAAATAATAATACATTCAACGAACATTGGAAATGGGAAAAATTCGGGCTTCACTATTTTTTATTTCAAGAAGTGAAAAATTGAAGTAAAGAAAAGTGAAAAATATTTTCAAATAATGTAAATTTTGAGAAATGTGAATTTTTTGAGTCATGTGAATATGAGTGTTGTTGGGGTGGGGAAAAGGGGTGGGGGTGGGGTCATAAGTCACATTTGTCATTTTCTGGAAAATGACTTCCCTTGACCCATGAGGGAAGTCATTTTTCCTCAAATTGAGGAAAATGAGTTGTTGTGGAAAATGTTTTCCAAACATTTTATTGCGACCAAACAAGGGAAAATAGGAAAATATTTTCCAAAAAACATTTTCCATCATACCAAACACACCCTCAAACTGGTGGCATTTTATTTTCTGTAAAAAGTTGCGACTTTTTCTTTTACATTAATTACTTCTCACCTTTTCATAGCGGTTTGAGACTCGATAAAAGCCGTTATTATTGAGTTGTTGCAACAGATCATCCAGTATTTTTAACAGATTTAGCATCTATTCTAACAGATGGATTGAATGTGCAATAGACGGCTGTCAAAATAGATTTACCATCTGTTGCAATAGATGGTTTGTATATGCAATAGATAAGACATCTGATGCAACTTATGTATTATCTATTGCGCCAGATAGACAATATTTATTGGAGAAGATATTTTGATATCTTCTAACAGTTGATTCATCAGTTTCTGTTTCAACAGATGGAGTATTTGGTTCATTAGCTATTTTGAATGTGTTAGATAAAAAGTCGCAACTCTTCACCTCTTTTTAATAGTCCCTCCGTTTCGTATTAGTTGGGCCCTATGGGATTGGCACACCAATTAATAAAAATATAAATTAGGTGATTATTTTACCAAATTGGCCTTATTAATTATGATTTGAAAGTATAAATGTGAATAATATACTTTATGTAGTCATTTAATAATAGGGGTAATCTTGGAAGAATATAACAAAATTCTCTTGATTTTATAAATAGGAAAACTAAATTGAAACAAACATTTTTAGCAAGAAGTAATCACATGCGTGCAGATGAATAAAAAAAATAGTCTGGTCTATCGGAACAGATTTACTATCTATTGCAACATATGGATTATTTGTTGCGACAGATAGACCATATGTTGGAGAAGATGTTTTGATTTCTTCCAACAGCTGATTTGTCAGTTGCAACAGATGGAGATTTTGGTTCATCAGCTATTTTGAATATGTTAAGATAAAAAGTCACAACTCTTCACACCTCCATTTTAATAGTCATCACATTCGTGCATATGAATAAACAACACTGTCTGACATGTCCTGATAGGGTAGAAAGAATAAGGTGCGTGCAATGGATCCCATTTTCATGTGTGCGAGTTATGTATATTATTGATCAGTCTACCATGAAGACACACATAAAGTGCAATGATTTTGTGAATGTAGTTTTTTACCAATTAGACACTGATCCTTCAAACAAGATCCTGCATTGTACAGTTTAGTTTGATAGGTGCGAACTGATAAGTCCGAAGGGTTCTAAGATGGTGGTGTCGATACCCCATTACAATTTAATGACGATTCATGCTCATGTTTTTGTGTTAAGTTTGGGGAAGGTTTTAAATTTTTGATGGCAGTGTAAATATCCAATAGTGATTGGACCGGTTTTAATGGCACAATGGACTTCTTGAAAAGCCTTCGAAGCCTTGCAATGCAGCAAACAACAATAGAACTAATAGAAATTCCCCTGGTCCAAATTTATATAGATGGATTAGTTGAGGAGACTTTTTTATAGCAGAAGGTGCTTGGGAGAATACCTATGCATGAAGGGGGAGGTGGAGAAGTCCAATATCATTTCATACCTTGTTTAAGAGGAAACACAGGGTAGGAAGGAAAGTGTAGCGAAATTGGCCAATGAAATTCACATAAGAAACAAAAAAACTGGATGAGCTTCAAATATGGAAGTGTATCAAAATATAAAAATCCGTCAGTCAGTAAAAAAAAAAAGAATGGTCAACAGGACTAAAGCTGGACACTTTGCTCAAGAATGCAACTAGGGAGCGTGGCCTCAATGAAGACTCTCACAAAGTGCAGGACCAGAACTGTAAGGAAAAAGATTCGCGAGCACGAAAGGTGGTAAGATTTTTGGTCAAAATTGAAACCTACATGTCAATTTAGATCGACAATCTTACCACCTTCCATGCTCGCAAAGCTGCTTCCTTAGAGTTCTAGTCCTACATTTTGTGGGTCTTCGTTGAGGCTGTGCTAGCTAGTTGCAGTCTTTAGCAAAGTGACCAGCTCAATTCTTCTTGACCATTATTCTTTTTCTTCAATGATTGATGGATTTTCATTTTTGGATACACTTTCACATTCACAGCTCATCCAGTTTTTTCACTTTTCATGTCAATTTCATAAGTTAATTTTGCTACACTTTCCTTCTCACCCCGTGTATCCTCTTAAACAAGGATTGAGATGATATATGGCCTTCTTAACCTCCCTTTTCCCGCACAGGTTTTCTCCCAAACACCTTCTGTTGTATAATAGTCTCCTCCAATAACCCATCCATATAAATTTGAACCAGGGAAATTTCTATTATATCCATTGTTGTTTGTTGCAGTGCGAGGCTTCGAAGGCCTTTCAACAAGTCCATTGCGCCATTAAAATTGGTCCAATCACTATTGGATATTTACACTGCTGCCAAAAAATTAAACCTTTCCCCAAACTTGACATAAAAACATGAGCATGAACCGTCATTAAATTGTAACGGGGTATCGACACCACCATCTTGGTCCCTCAGCCTTACCAGTTCAAACCTAACAATCTTAACTGTAAAATGTCATATCTTGTTTGAATGGTTAATGCCTAATAGGTAAAGAGCAAACATTCACAAAATAATTGTACTGGATGTGTGTTTTCATGATAGGTTGATCAGTAATACATGCCTCCCACATATGAAGTGGTTCCATCTACAAGTAGCTTATTCCTTTAAACCCATCTTTACTCTAGCCTTTAATGTTGGCCGGGCAAAAGTGGATCCAATTTCACTTTCTTTTGTCTGCAAACAAGAGAAATACATTTAATGTCAAACAAGAGAAGAACAAAAAGAACATTACAAAAGGATAACACAAAATTGAGTGAATCAATAGATGACTAATATAATGCAACAGATTACCCATTTGTTTAACTGATGAGGCATCATTGCAAAGGATGGATGACATGTTACAACAGATGGGTCATCTGTTGGAATAAATCAAACCAGCCTTGCTATTGGTTTGATTTCTTTAAAAAGTTGCTCCGTCTATTCCAATAGCTGATTCATCAGTTGCAACAGTTGAGGAAAATATTGCAACACCACCAACAACATCATCAACAACAAAGAAACAAAACAACACCATATGTTCCAACACCATCCACAACACAAACATCACATGTTCCAATAAAACTACCACCCCCAACAACAGCACCACCAAAGTACCAAACAAAAGACATAAAAAAACTATACTGACAACAAGGCCTTTTAAGTTCTCCCAACAGATGACTTTTTTTGCATATTTTAATAAAAATAATGGTTTGTTCATTCAAGACTTAAAAGTCACCTTTCCTTTAATTTTTTCAATAAATAGGAAACTGGTAATGGATAAATCATTAATAGAAATAGATGTAAATATCTAATTTAAATGATATACAAAGAAGAAGATGAGATAAAAAGAGCAACAGTGAACCAAAAATCAAACGGACCAGAACATCTAGTTCAGTCGAGAAAAGATATTGGTTGGTTGAGATCCTAAAGGATCCTCATCCGAAAGAAGAGAGAAAAGAGAGAAAAAAAGGAAACAACAAAGATAATTGTGAATAAAGAATAAAGAAGAGTAATAAGTTGAGTTTAGACTACTTTAAGGCTGAAGGAGAGAGAGTTCTAGATATGGGGGTTTTAAATATTCATTAATAACTTTTGAGGGGCACGAGGAGACAGTGACATTGAAAAGACCAGATAAGACTACTCACTTAGGAGATTTTTAAGTTATCCAAGTAGTATCGAGTAATATTCTTTACCGCCTTAGTATTTTAACTATTTTATCTCGGACAGGAAATACCTATATTGCTTTAAAAAAAGGATCTTAAAACATTTAAGTGCAACAGATAACTTAATCTACTTGATAGTTTACAACAGATTCATGATCTATCGCAACAAATGACGTAATCTGTTTGATAGTTTACAATAGATGCGTAATATGTTGCAACAGATTCCCTAATCTATTTGATTTGTTCCAATAGAAAAGACATTTGTTGCAACAGGTTGAACATTTGTTTATATATAATTTGAATTGAGTTCATACGTTAGACTAATACTTAATTTAATGTGAGTTCTCATAGGGTCAAATACAACTTTAATTGATCTTTTGGCTATTACATGATGAGACGGTATTCCGTTCCTCCCGACCAGAGTTGTAGATCGATCACTCTAAGCCAAACCAATTCTTACTACCTCATATGTTATACTAATACCTTAATTGATTAATCTAGGACTAGGGTACTGATACCTTAATTGAATAATCTGAGACTAGGGGTGAGTTCTCATAGGGTCAATTACAACTTTAATTGAGTCTTTTGGCAATTGCATAATGAGATAGTACTGCGTTTCTCCCGACCAGAGTCTTCGATTGATGAATCTGAGCCGAACTAATTCTTACTACCTCATATGTTAGACTAATACCTTAATTGATTAATCTAGGACTAGGGTACTAATACCCTAATTGAATAATGTGGGACTAGAGGTGAGTTCTCATAGGGTCAACTACAACTTTAATTGAGTCTTTTGGCAATTGCATGATAAGACGGTACTGTGTTCCTCCCGATAAGAGTCGTCGATCGATCACTTTGATCCGAATCGATTCTTAATACCTCATATGTTTAACTAATACCTGAATTGATTAATCTAGGACTAGGGGCGAGTTCTCATAATGTCAACTACAATAGATGATAATGCCTATTTGATAATTTACAATAGATGGGTAATCTATTGCAACATATGACTTAATCCATTTGATAATTTATAACAGATAGGTAATCTATCGCAACAGATGACTTAATCTGTTTGATAATTTATAATAGATTCTTGATATGTCAAAACAAATGATGTAATCTGTTTGATAGTTTACAACAGATGCGTAATATGTTGCAACAGATAACATAATCTATTTGATCCAACAGAAAATACATCTGTTGCGACAGGTTAAACATTTCTTTATATATAATTTAATTGAGTTCATATGTTAGACTAATACCTTAATTGAATATGAGTTCTTATAGGGTCAGCTACAACTTCAATTGAGTCTTTTGGTAATTGCATGATGAGACGGTATTGCATTCCTCTTGACCAGAGTCGTTGATTGATAACTCCAAGCTGAACCAATTCTTACTACCTCATATGTTAGACTAATACCTTAATTGATTAATCTAGGACTAGCGTACTAATACCTTGATTGAATAATCTGAGACTAGGGGTGAGTTCTCATAGGGTAAACTATCGATTAATCTAGGACTAGGGGTGAGTTCTCATAGGGTCAGCCACAATAGATGGCAGCGCCTGTTTGATAATATACAACATATGGGTAATCTATTGTGACATATGACAATCTATTTGATAATTTACAACAGATGAGTAATCTGTCGCAACAGATGACTTAATCTGTTTAATAATTTACAACAGATTCATAATATGTTGTTACTTAATCTGATTGATAATTTACAACAAATGAGAAATCTGACGCAATATGTTGAACATTTGTTTTTTATAATTTCAATTGAGTTCATATGTTAGACCCAAACAAAATATTTCATCATTTCAAATCTCGAGGTCTCACTCTTTCTCTCTCATTCTCACTCAATAATACAGTACAGACAACAACTACTCAACAAATTTGCTTTACCCTCTACAACAGATTGCTTTTCTTCTTATATCTGACCATATAGGTGTTATTTTTTACTTCATTCTTGCTTGTATCAGTCATTTTCTTTGTCTTCGTAGGCAACAGAGTTCGAGAAGAGCTCTATATTTGTTATTTTTTTTCTAAAAAATAAGGGATTTTAAGTTAATGATTAAAAATAAAACTTTTAGTTGTATTATCTTCGAGAATGGGTTTACAATTTTAAGTTTTGATAGTAAAATCATAGGAAGAACTCGAGAAATCCCTAGTTTCTATCGCAGTGTTCCGTTGACTGTCGTGGTATTGTTGGATGGTATTTGTGGTGTTGGCAGTGGTGGTGGTGGTATTTGTGGTAGTTGTGGTGGCACTGGTGGTGGCATTGGTTGGTGGTATTTGTGGTGGTTGTCGGTGGTGTCGGTATTCGTGGTGCTTGTTTTGTTGGCATTGGTTGGTGGTGTTTGTGGTGGTGGCTGTTGGTGTGTCGGTATTCATGGTATTTGTAATGTATTTTTTAAAATCTATACATACATCAATTATAATGTAATTTTTATTTTTCTTTGTCTGTAGGTAAAATCTGTCTCCCAAAAGAAAAGAAAGTGAAAGTGGATCAACGTCTGACCACCCAAAAAAGGCTACAGTACAGAGGAATTCGAAGGAGCTTCCTGAACAATCTCAGTCAGGGGAAAGTGAAGATGAGGAGAGATGTGAAACAACATTTAGGGAGGTGAACAAGGGTCTATAGATGGTGATGAAGAAAATGAAAGTGAGAAAGAGGAGGAATTGGAGAGTGAGAAAGAGAAAGAGGATGATTATCAACATAATAATAATGAATCACCGATGGGGAGTGAATTAATATCGATATCCCAGCATGATCCTGTCAAAACTTTTAGTATTGAAAGGTTTCAAGTTGTGATGCCAGTAAATGACCCAGAAGGAAAACAACTAACTGGTCAAATTGTACTTAAATGTCAGATGGGGAAAAATTTTGAACATTTTATGAAAATTATGAAGAATGAAAATGTAGGCAGACTTTTTAAGAAGAGCTGCTTTAGATGCTTTCTTGAGCTTCCTAAGGAACCCTCTACCCATATCCGTTTCCCTATGATGATGGTATATGGTCTCTCAAGCACAGGATCAAGTATGCGGGGGATGATAAATATCTGGAGGAGGGGGGGCAAAAAGAAGATGGATGAAATCTAGATCAACTACTGTGGTATGCCTGATTGTTTTGGCTTGCAAGAGTTTGTCATAGTGAAGGACTTAAGATGACATCGTCCAGAAGGACCACCACCTCGCAAAAGATCTAAGGCAAGAAAATGCAAGGAAAAAATAGATGGGTTTTTTGACATTGCTCGACGTGGCTACAAAGCATCAGATTTGTTAACAAATCTCGAGGATAAAACCATACCAGAGAAGTATAGGGAGAAATTGTGCTTAGTTTGGTTTACCCATTCAGTTATATTGGCAAGAGACGTCAACAGGGTCATAGAAGATGATTTGTTGGCGTGTGCTGAGGATTTTGATGAATTCAAAAATTATCCCTGGGGATATGACAACTTCTACTTGACTGTCCAATATTTACTGACAAATCTATCCTCAGGGACGACCATATTATATGGATTTCCTTGGGCTTTCATGGTAAAATTAATTACTAATTTTACTCATCTATTAATTTATATTGAATATAGTTATTATGATTTTTTTTTGCTTGCTTCCTGTTTACATTTTTTAGGCTTGGGCATTTAAAGCCATTCCTCCCCTCCAAAAGCAGTTAATGGATTACCCGGATGAGGTTTCTCATCCAAGGATGTGTAGGTGGTTGGCTGCAAAGAGAAACACCGATATTAATGAGGCTGATCTCTTTAACCCTCCAGATGATGCAGTACGTCTTCTTCAAGTAAAATAATTCTACTCAAAGATAAGAAAGATATTGAACAGATGTTATATCTGGTGCAACAGATGTTATATCTCATGCACCAGATGGGACATCTATTGCGACAGGTATATCTTGCATCAGATTACCCATCTGCTGCTTTGGTTCTCTGAACCCGACTCCTAAAAGATTAACCATCTACTGCAAATTATGCAATAGATGTGTAATCTGATAACATATTGTTCATCTGTTGTGACGTACAGATCATCTGTTGCATAACAGATTACCCGTCTTGCAACTGATGATTGATATTTTGCATCAGATTATCCATGTGTTTCTCTGTTTCTCTGAACCAGACTCAAACGGATTTTAACCATATACTGTAAACTATGCAACAGATGGTTCTTTTTTTTAAAATGTAGCCCAACTGTAAAAATTATTATATTATATGATTTAAATACATCTATATTTTTTTTATAGGTTGTGCATCCATGGATCGTGCCTACTAAGGAGAAGTCGGTGATGACTTCTTATATTACTCTAGGTTATGTTGATACTATAACAGACCCAACGGTAGACTTAATAAAAAAGAAATTGGTTGGAGCAATAGCCATAAGAAGAGCAGTTAGGCAAGGTCAGCCTAATGTTGAGGCTCTTCATGACCAACCTTTTACTAAGGCAGATCCGGGTGCTTCTTCTGGTGGAGTTGTTGATATTGGTGACAGGCATGCTGATGCTGCTACCACTCATGATGATTAGCATGTTGATGCTCAATAAAGAATAAATATGTTTGAAAACACCCCTTTTCGCCCTTATATAGGTCTCTCTCACCCCTCTTCACCCTCGTGTTCTTATTGCGAATGCGAAGAGTATAAGGACAGACAGTATAAACTCTTTGAAAAAGTAGAGGCTATCTCTAAAGCTATCGAGGAATTCAAATCCAAGAGGTGTTTCATACCATCCAAGAAGGTGAGGGAGCCGCACACTCCTACATTATTGGTTAGGAGAAAGAAAAGAGCAATTAGAGATGTACTCTTCGGTCGAAAATCAAAAGAAATTGTAATTCATCCATCTCTAAAAGTTGTTGAAGTTCAGGGGCTAGTCAAGAAGGTGGACATATATGCGGAACTTGGTTCCAAAGAGAAGAGAGATCTGCGACAGGCCAAGAATGCCAAGACAAGCGCATCAAATTACCTCAGGCCTCATTCCTCCCCCCCCTTCCAAGACTTCTAGACTATGACTGATATGCGTATGCCCTACGAGGACAAGGCAAGTTTACTTTTTCTAACCTAGCCCTTCTAATCTACCCCATGAAGAAGAAGCTATGCAACAAATTTCACATTTGTTGCAATAGCTGAGTATACTGGTGCAACTGGTAGTGGTTCTGTTGCAACTTATTATCCATCTGTTGCATAAGTTGCGTTGGATGGACTCTATGCAACAGATGGACCATCCATTTCATCTTTACTATTACTAACCTATTTAAAAATTGACTTCTTATCTCACAGCATGTTGACATAATTCTCTGCCTCATGAGGAAAAGGCAATTAACGTTCTGGGAAGCTTATGATGTTGTCGATAGGATAATGGACCTCGACTTCTAAAACAAGCTCAAGGATAGGTACGATCAACTCAATGGGGAGGCATTAGCCCTTGGAGTGGTACTTGATTTCCTAGTTCTTACGTTGGTCGTGGATAAAGAAGAAATGATAAAATATGTTAGAGGGGACAGGACAAATCCACACCGTAAGAGCTGGACCAAGGAAAAAAGGATTCTTGCAGTCATTAGCGTGAACGACATGCACTAGCAGGCTGTTAAGATACTACTCGAGGAGGGAAAGATCAATGTTTATGACTACAACGTACCTCTCTTCGACAATTTCGATCTTTTTCTCTTTGTGGAGCCACTAATGGTGCTGTTGCCCATCTTGTTGAGGGAGAGTATACTGATAAATCATTTGCCAAAGGAAGTGTTAATGAAGAAATCATGAGATTTTGAAGGTTGAAACAAGGGAATGATCCTTCCAAAAGATAATGCCGCTAAAGCGAGCGGCTCGCACGCTCTTGCACACATCGAATATTTACTGACCGGCGCAGAAATGGTCGAGCGAGCCAACGAATTTTCTGTACGACAACACTATGGCAAACCTGCAAGAAGTATGGGCTTATGGGGTAATAACTGGACGTTTGAAGCCTGTGTATATAGAAGAGTCTGTGAAATAGAAAATTTTAATTTCAAGTCACCCTTCACTTTACTACATGTACATGTAGTGGCAATAATTTTTTTCTGATGAAAGTTGAGTTTTTTTATAATGCAATAAATTGTCAATCTGTTGTAAAATATATTTAATTCGTTCTGGCAGATAGTTTATCTATTGCAATAGGTTGGTCATCTGTTGCATTACGCCGATATTATTTCTATGAATAATCTAATAATCTAAGTCTAATCTGTTGCAACAGTAGGAAGACCTATTTGATAATTTCCAACAGATGACCTAAATTTTACAACATATGTCTAAATCTTTTTGATATTTTCCAACAGTTACGCTTGAATATTCATGTGCTCGACAACACCAAACCAATATCAAATACACACACCACCATGAAAATTTTAGCAATTAGGCTTGAATATCCATGTGCCCAACAACACCAAACCAGTAGCAATAACGGCAACAATATAGTATCTTCTTGCTCGATTTTGTTTCTCTTCAGAAGCCTTGACTTTGTTCAACAAACCCCAGATTACACGATTTGCTATTGAAGGGTGTCATTCTTCATACCAATCAAAGTAATCGCATCCACCCAATTTCTATAAAAAAAGAGAACACAATTACAAAATAATTACAAGTCAATAATTAATCAACTAATTAAATAAAAAGATATTATCTTTGAAATCTTACAAGTAAAAAACCTATGACCCGGATTTTGTTGAATCCAAGAAGTCTTTAAAAGAGCTTCATGACCACGCTTACAATGTTGAAAATCTTTATCACAAAAAACAGTGGAAGATGCACTCGACATTGTCAAGCTCAGTTGTAAAAAATGAAAGAAATAATTTGGATAGATAAAAGAAGATGACGATGAAGAAGAAGATTTGGAAATTTAGGGTTAATTTTTAGGAGAAAGATGAATATTTAAGACAAGGGGGGGGGGGAATGACCGTTGGGGTCCAAGTGACAGCAAGTCAGCAAAATATGCTAGACTAACACATTTGATGCCTATTTTATTTTATGTGTTTAAAATGAACACTATCTACTTAATGCCTATTTTATTTTAGGTGTTTAACTGAACACCATCGATGGGTTCTGCCTTTTTTATTTTAATTCAATTCACTTTAACCTTTTTACACGTAGTGACAATTTTTTATGTCTAACAAAAGTTAAATTTTTATAATGCAATAGATTCTCCATCTGTTGTAACAGTTATTCTACTTGTTTTGACATATAGTTTATCTGTTGCAATAGGTTGGTCATCTATTGCATTATCTTGATGTTTTTATCTAAGTCCATCTTTTGCAATAGTGGGAAGACCTGTTTGATAAATTCCAACAGATCACCTACCTGTTGCAACATATGTCTAAATCTGTTCAATTTTTTCAATAGACGTGTCGTATGTTGCAACAGATACATTATCTGTTGCAATATTTGAATCTAGTATCCCTTTTCAATTAATAATTTCAAATCTAAGGAACAAATAAAATTCATAGACAAAATAAAATAAATCGAAGTCTTCATAAATTAGCTGAAATAAGTCAACGAATAAATGAAATGTAAGCAAATTGTTATGGGTACAGATCTCAACAAATACATTAACAACAATTTAAGTATAATGCCAAGGATTACTTTGACTGGCTCAAGCTATAAAGATCTACTCAGTATGGACAAGTTGTTCTTCATCCGGTGCTATAGAATTCGGCTTTGCTCATCGTGGATCTTTATTGTCGCTTATGTATGGTTTCTATGCTTTCTATTCTCCGTATTTCCATAAAAAGTGTAGCATATTATCAATGTTATTCAGCAGTAGATTCTTCTACATCCACCTAGAAAGCCAAAATCGGTCAATGCTAATCACGGAGATACAACAAAATGAAAAAGGATAACTTACCTCTTCTAGCAAATCAAAGAGATCTTCCTCCCATTTTAAATTATCCCAAATAGATTATATTTTTGTTGCAACAATGAATCAACTGTTGGGACAAATTTCTACATGAGAAAGACCCTATATGATAATTTTCAACGGATGAACCATCCATTGCAATATATGAATCATCTGTTGCAGCAGATAGGTCATCTGTTGGTACAAATAAAAGCGGCACAAAGAGTTGTTTGATTTGCTAAAATAGAAGAGACATATGTTGCACCAGATACTTTATCTGGTGTAAAAGGTTAGTCAACTATTGAATCAGATGTATATATATGTTTGATAATTTTCAGTAGATGTGTCATCTGTTGAAACAGATATGTGTCTGTTTGTTTTATTAGTTGGAAGACATATAATATATTCACCTTCTTCAGCTAATGCTGCTCTCCTTTGGACATTGTACGTTGCTTAGTGCAACACACAAACAGAGGAGTTGTAATTTTTCTTTTTTGGATGCTTGATAATGCCCTGGAAATCACTCTCCTTCTCCTCTTAGCCCTAATCTCTAATGGAGCAGATGAAAATAAAATCCTCTTTGATGGAATGAGACCCCTCTTAAATGTCAATTCCTTTACAGAAGCAGTTAATGCATTAATAATATTAATCACTACATCATGTTTTTCCCTGCAATCTTGACATTTGCATGCAGAACATTTGCTGGGAGAGGCAAAATCTGTATAACTAGTATGATCATACTCATAATGGTTTACTTTAAATACTGTAAGAGGAGCATCATTAGCACCAACAGAAGCACCACTACCACCACCAACAGCTCCATCACTACTAAGACCATCAACAACAACAAGCCCACCCTCCAAAATTATTTTTCTTGTAATAACTATTGCTTCAAACAATTCCATTTTTATTCTGTCGGTGACCTTAGGGTCCGATAAAGTTTGCACAGATCGTAAAGTAAGAAAAAATGGCATCTTCAAATATCGATTGGTCGGAACTAGTGGCGGATGCACAATCTAACATAAATCATTACATATATTAGAATGATGATTAGATCATTCAAAAAAAATATTAATTAAAAGAAAAAATTAATTATAATTATACTTACTGCATCCTTTGGGGTGAATAAATCAAGAAATTTTGCATTTTTATCAGTTTTGGCCGACAACCATCTCAAGATTCTTGGACAAGAAACTCCTTCTTGGTAGTTCACTTGTTGTCTCAAATAAGGAATGGCTTCAAACGCCCAAGCCTATAAAATAACGCCAATAAATCAAAACCATTATTGAGTGAAAAAAATAAATCATATCATTATAGAAGAAACATTTATCATGAAATCCCATGGAAAGCCATATAAGTTGACTGTCTTTGGCACTAATGGAGTCAACAAATATTTGATAGTCATTTTGAAACTTTCATACCCCCAAGGATAACTGTTAAACGCCTCAAGATCCTCGGAGAGCTTTATTAAACTGAGGACTGTCAAAAATTTATTGGGCGAAAGACGTTAACACAACTATTGTGACATCATCTGTTGCAACATATGAGTGATCTGTTGGAACAGTTAAATAATCTGGAGCAATGACTGAGTAATCTGTTGCGATAATACAAAACATATCACTCATCTATTGAGAAATATGAATGGTTTGTGCAACAGATCACACATCTGTTGAAATATATGAGTGATCAGTCAGAGCAGTTAACTAACCTGTAGCAATGGCTAAGTAATCTATTGCGATAATACAAAACATATCACTCATCTGTTGAGAAAGATGAATGATCTGTGCAACAGGTCACATATCTATTGCAACACATACGTGATCTGTTGGAACAGTTATCAATGATCAATATTGTTTAGATTTTTTCTAACATAGGGTCGTCTATCGCGATAGATGAATGATCAGTTGAAAAAATTAAGTCTTGGACATTTCCTGTAGGAAGAGTTGATAGGATTTTATCCAACAGGAGGTTCATTTATTGCATCAGATCATTAATCTGATGGTTCTTTCGTTGCACCAGATGGTTAATTAGTTGCATCAAATTTTTTATCCGATGCTTAATCTGTTGCAACATATGGTAAGTTGTTGCATCAGATAGTTAATCTGTTGCATCAGATTATTAATCTATTGCATCAAAATTGTAATCTGATGGTTCTTTTGGTGCATCAGATGGTTGATCTATTGCATCATATGATAAATCTATTGCATCAGATGGTTAATATGTTGCACCAGATGGGTAATCTGTCGGAGGAAACAAAAAATAGTAGCACGATTTTGTTCAACAATAAAACAACAATTTCACCATTTTACCAAGAACAAGAACAGAACAAATCAACCCAAATTGTCGTTTTGTTTTTATAAACACAAACAATAAAAATCAAACTTTCAAAAAATGCAACAAATAATAAAATATCATAATTTACTTCGAAAAGAGAAGAGAAGAAATACTAGAAATTAGGATTTTATTCAAACCATATTTTAAATTAATGCAACAAATATTGAAATTGTTAATCAATACTATAAGAGAAGTTGGCTCAAGTTCCTCTTTTTCTTCAAAACTAAAAAGGCCATAAATTTTTACTTATGAAAGAAGAAAAGAAACGATGAATAATTCAAAGTTGTTGTGGCCGGAGAGCAAGGTTGTCAAGTTGATTGAAGGTTGAAGTCAAAAAGGAACTCGAAGCCCAACTATTTGTAGTCGGATATTGAAGTCACCGAGGATTAAAATGAGAAATTTACAGAACAGTTGGTTGGGAGAGAGTTGAGAGAAGATATCGAGAGAGGGATAAGAGACATGTTGATTTGAATTGAAGAGGGGAATCAAAGCCCAACTATTTGTCGTCAAAGGTAGAAGTCGCTGGGGGTTGAAGGGAGACAAGAGGGGAACTCGAAGCCCAACTATTTGTCGCCGAAGATAGAAGTTGTCAGGGATTAAAGGGAGAAATTTTGCAGAACTGTTGGTTGGAAGAGATTTGAGAGAAGTTGTCGAGAGAGATGAGAGAGTGGTTGATTTGGATTGAAGAGGGGTGTGGGTTGGGTTGATTTGTATTTTTAAAAAGATTAGAAACTTTTGAAAATATTAATCAAGTCCACAATCAACTTAATCA
Source organism: Capsicum annuum (assembly GCF_002878395.1). Taxonomy (NCBI): domain Eukaryota; kingdom Viridiplantae; phylum Streptophyta; class Magnoliopsida; order Solanales; family Solanaceae; genus Capsicum; species Capsicum annuum. The sequence goes on from NC_061121.1 coordinate 8,717,650, forward strand.
AGTTTCCTAATGATGTTTGACCCTATCTGTTGGTCAATGTCACCAATCCTTCATTCAAAACTTAAAAGACACCTTTCCTTCAATTTTCTCTAGTGACATACATATAATTGAAATGGTAATAATAGTAGTAGTATTAATAATAATATAAATAAAAAAAAAGTAGTAGTAGTAGTAGTACTAGCAATAATAATAATAATAATAATTAATAATAAATAATAAATAATAAATATATTAAAATATTTAAAATATTTGAATTTAAAAATATATTATTCTTTATTTGAAAAAAAGATTTCATTAGTTTAAAAATAGAAAAACATGGTTAAAGAGTTTTGGATGAACTTTTACTCTTTTATATTTATCTCTTTAAAAATTTAAATAAATATTATAAAACTATCTAAATATAATTTTTGTAAATATTAAATAAACGATAAAAATATATTAATAATATTAATAATAAATAATAGCAATAAAATTAGTAGTAGTAGTGTGTAATAATAATAATAATAATAATAATAATAATAATAATAATAATAATAATAATAATAATAATAAAATAAGTAAATAGCAATAGTGACAATGCATATAATAAAAACAGTAATAGGAGTAGTAGTATTAATAATAATATTAATAAAAAAAAAAGTAATAATAATAATAATAAATAAATAAACAAGAACTACTGCATACTTAGTAGAAGTAGTAGGGGTTGAATTTAAATATAAACTAAAAATATCCCAAGTTATATTCAATGATAAATATTATTAAATTTAAACTGAAAATTAAAATATTATTAAGTTTAAATTAAAAATCAGTTGTTTGGTTTTGAATGCTCCTTTTTTATAGTAGAAGAATTGTGGTTCTCTTAGTATTATTGTATGTTATATTATTTATTTTAATAAAATTTAGTTTTAAAGATATTTTTTTTCTAACAAAATACTTTTAGATAAAGATAGAGTGTGTTGAAAATTAGTTAGTTGAAATTGTGATGAACTTTTGAATTTTGAATTTAAATTGGAAGTATCAGATTTTTTTAAAATTTGAATAAGAAACTCACTCTATACTGGATAAGGCATAATTTCAATTAACCTTTCCTATATAAACTTATTTTTCAATCAAATTTGCTTCTTAGTTCACTCTCTACTTTTTTTTAAGCTTATTCTTTGATTTACCAATCAAATTCATTTATTGATATATAATATTCATGGCTGACGTATGCTTTTATTATTATATTTGTGCCCAATTTGCTTACTATTCAAAACTTAATTTTAGATTATTTGATTATAATTTGTTAACCATTTGTATTGTTTGGACGTGAAGAATTGGGATTAATAGTTATCATGAAATAATTTTATATATTGGATACTGACCTCTTTTATTAATTATGCTAGGTTGCTTGGGTTAATAAATATTTTTTATTATTAAATAAAAAGGTTAGTTTCATATATATATATATATATATATATATATATGAATAATTAATAAATTTTGAAAATGATAGGCTAGAGTCAAAAATCTGGAAACGAATAATAGAAGATTCATAAGGTAGTTAATTATAAAGATTGTATGGGTGCTTTGTGGTTTTTCTTTCAAAAATCAACCGTTTGAACCTATCAGTTTGTCATGTTAAATTTTTCCCATTATAATGTATTTCTTTTAAAAAGTACTTTTAACAAACATATATGTCATTAAGTTTTAAATTCAAATTAAACTTGAATTGAAACTAATGTAAAGTGTTTCAATTTTTTTTTTTAAATAGTTCGTTTCGTTAACATAAAAGAAAGAAAAGACAAAGTATCCTAGAATTCTATATTTTTAAATATATAAGCTGTCTTTCTTTTATCAAAAATATTTTCTATAGATATGTTATTGAATTTGAATTCAAAATTAAACTTAAACTAGGATAAATTCTTTTTTCTTAAAATTCGCTCTGTTAATGTAAAAGAAAGAAAAAGAACATCAAAGAAAGTATTATATAGAAAGAATATGTACTGTTAAAGTTGAATTTATAGACATAAAACGTAATTAACTGTTAAAGTTGAATTTATAGACATAAAAAAATTGAAATTTGAAATGAAAAATAAAAATATTATTACTTGTCTTAATTAATTAAACATATAAAAGTGAAAGACCAACAAAAAAATGAAAAAATTATTTAACATCTCATATTTTATAAATTTTAGAAATCAGTCAATGGAATATGATTCAAAAATTTATTCATATTATTCTATTCATATCGAAATAACTAAAATAATTAAAATTGTGATTAATTATTATATATCAGTTGTAATTTTACTATTAATAATTGTTTTAATATTTCAATGATTTTTGAAATAGTTAATGTGATATAGTAAAAAATGATTAATTTTTTAATTTCAAAATAAACGAGCTAATATTTTCTTACTGAATATTTTTAAAAATAATTCTGCGTATCGCGCGGGTACCTATACTAGTTTACTTAATACTAAACATACACATAATAATTTTTTTATATAAAAATTTATTATTAATTTATGCGAAACACACGTACAAAGCATGTACAGTTGACTAATTTACTTAAATGTCTTAAGTCTTAATCTTTATTTGAGTAATTTATTTAGACACTTACGGCATCTTAAATGATCTCTATATGGAAAAATAATGAGGAAACAAATGTATAAAAATAATTAAACTGAATGAAATGAGAAGGCGAAGCGAAGTCAAAAAAGGTTTTATTATCCATACAACTATGTCAGATCAACATGTAATGCACAACATATACATACGTGTGTATATATATATATACCCTTCATTAAAACAGATCGCTTTAGACAAAATCGCCTTTTACCCTTTTTCCTGTAATTAAATTCTATAAAGTAAATATAATAAAATTTTTCTGCAATTAAATTATTCCCAAATTTAGCTCTTTTCCTTGTTTCACTAAAACACACCTTTTTTTTCAAAAATTTTCCTTACCAAATTTAGCTAATTCTAAAAGGAATTAAATAAAATGTGACCTTATTTTATTAAGAACCCTATGCAATTTTTTTGGGACAGAACTATTGATGGAAAGGAAAAAAATTTTAAGAACCAAATTTATAGTTTTTTGTTTAGGTAGCACCAAATTTATAGTTAAAAATACGCATGGAAAAAAAAAATTCCGACGCAAGGAAAATTTTTAGGAACAAATATATATATATATATATATATTTATAAAACATATACATGGAAAGAAAAAAAATATCTTTTTAGATAAGAAATCATGATATTTGACAATTCTAAATTAATTAGAATTTTACCTTATATAAAACAAAAAAGAATGTGTATGATTCTATTTAAATAGTTATTTAATCAAATTTGACTAGAATAATAATTGTAATTCTTCTGCTTCTACATTTCATCTTATTCTTCTTATTTGTTTGTTATTTTGATTAATGATTAATTAAAGTTTCTTCTTTGATTCTTTAGGGTTTTCTAACCTTCTTCGTTATATGAATTCTCTTTTAAGTTTTTGCTTATATGCAATTATTTTTATTGTAAATAAATCATGAGATTTAGCATATCATCGTCATGTTTATTAATAGATTTTAATGGTTGTCCTTTATTTCTGTGCAGGCTCTAACAATTACCGCCACATATAAATATGATCAAACAACCTTTTCAGAGGTAATTTTAATTTTCGTTCGAAAAGTGATTTAAACTTTTTGTCCTTCATTAAAACACCACGTAATAGACAAAACCGTCCTTTCACTTTTATTTTTCAAATAATTATCATTAAATTATTATTCAAATATTTAAAATACAGTTAAAAAAAAACAAGGAACAATTTCAATTCTAAAAGGAATTAAATATGCTGTGAAATCTTATATTAAGAGTCGTATGTAATTTTTTAGGGAAAGAACTATGGATGGAAAGAGAAAAAAATTAATAACCAAAATTTATAGTTAAAACGCATGGAATAAAAAGATTCCGACGCAAGTTTTCTAGGAAAATATTTTAGAAACCAAAATATATTTTTTTTTAAAAAAACATATGCATGGAAAGAAAAAAAAATATATCGTTTTTAGGTAAGAAATTATAATACTTCACAATTCTAAATCAATTACAATTTTACCTTATATAAAACAATAAAAATGTCTATAATTCTATTTAAACAGTTATTTGATGATATTTTACTAGAAAAGTAAGTGTAATTTTTCTACTTTTACATTTTTTCTTATTTTTATTTTGATTTTGAGTGATAATTAATTAAAATTTTCTTCTTTGATTCCTTAGGATTTTCTATCCTTCTTCGTTATAGATTCTCTTTAAATTTTTTGTTTATATGCAATTATTTTATTATGAATAAATCATGAGATTTAGCAAATCATTATACGAATTTTGACAAATCTATCGATATTGAAATGATGGAACTAAGGAGGATTGGTCTTCAACCACTACATTTGGCCTGTGCAATCAAATATCTAGCAAGATCATCATGAAACAACGACGACATGAGTTGGAAAGAAGAAAACTGCAATTTGAATCAAGTACTTGACAACATTTTAGATGACAGAAGCACTTCTACAAGATCCATTGGTTGATGTGAGGAACAATTAGCATTCGATATTTTTAAAATTAAGGAGTTCTAAAATATATGACAAGAAAAAAAATTATGTTAAACATTAAGGAATTTCAAAATATATTATAAAATAAAAGTATAGGGTAAATGCAAATTAATTCTAAAAATATAGGATTTTTAAGTTCATAAAATTCATATTGTAATGCAATTGGGACTTTTCCTAATTTTTAAGAATCATATATATGAGTTATTTTTTAAAAAAAAAAAAAGAAAAAAGCCAAGAAGCCATTGTATTTAAATAAAATAAAAAATATAAAGTTGAACCAAAAAATTAAACCATACACGTCTTGAGAAAAAAAAGTAAATAAAAAAAGAGATAAAAATATGTGAGTTTATATTTGGAATGCACATTATTTTAATATTAAAAATAATTTATGACATAAATTTATCATATTTAGATATTTTTTTAAGGAAAAGGTTTTGGACATCTAAATGAATTAAAATTTTACCTTATATATTAAAAAGAATTTCTACAATTCTATTTAAATAATATTGTGATCAAATTTTAACACATAAAATCTGTCACTTCTTCTACAATAAAATTAGACAACACAGTTGCCGCCAAATAAAATAAATGTTTATCTTGCCTAAAAACTAACATTTATATTACGAGAATGCTGTTTCTCTTTTTTTTTTTTTTTTTGACAAAAGTTTTACTCCTTTCAAAGATATTTCATAATTTTTATGTAATTTATTAAGATAATACGATGTATATTGGATTAAACAGACTAGAGCACTTTGGGATCTATTGGTTTTGAAGTCTTTATTCTTTTGTTTTATAATTTTCTATTGAACTGCATATAAATTTGTCTTGAATTCGTTTTTGTTTTGAATTTTGAATACAAAGACTTCTATGATAACAGTTAGGGACTGTTCATCAGTTGGTTTTTAGTTCGATTTTTTGTTAGTTTTTAATTTCTAAATATGCTAAATTGATAACTAAATCAATAAAGTATTTCTTATCGATTTGAGTCATTAACAGTTCGATTTTTGAGTTAACTGGGAAAAATGCTCATTTATATATACGATATGAAAATGTTCATATAGCTAAAGATTTTGCTATTGATTTATATGAAGATAATTTGGTATTATGTTTATGTAGTGTATTTTTTTATTATTTTAATTTCTATTTCATAGCTTTATTATGAATCAACGCGATACACGTGTAAAGCACGTACACTTGACTAGTATATATTAAAAATGTGAACACCATTAGAAAAGTGATTTAAACTTTTTACCTTTTATTAAAAAACTCTACTTTAGACTAAATAGTCTTTTCACCTTTATCTTCTAATTAATTTTTCCACTAAAAAAAATTATTTCCATTGATTTTTTTTCCGATCATACGTTTATTAAATGTTTAGTTATTTAAGGTAATTTGCATTTGACTTGGACTTAATTTATGTTTATTATAAAAATTAAATTATTTAAGGTAATTTATTTTTGAGATGGAGTCAGTTTACGTTTATTTAATTTAAGTTTAATTATTTATTTAATACTCAATTTTTTTTAATTTATAGTAGATTATTCCTTTTTCCCATCATGTAATTATCCTTTAATTTTTTGGTAAATATTTCTTAACAATTAACTTTATTTTTAACTTCTTTAGTTTTGGTTATTTACTCTAGGTAAGAAATTATAATATTTAACTCTTCTAAATCAATTAGATTTTTATCTTATATAAAAAAGAATTTGTACAATCCTATTTACTTTAGGTAATAAATCATAATATTTAACACTTCTAAATCAATTAGAATTTTACATTATATATAAAAAAAAATTACAATCCTATTTAAGTAATATTTTGAATTAAAATTTACAAGAAACTTATTCTACTTTACTTTTTTCTCTTATTTTGATTTTGATTCCAATTGTCTTCTTGCATTCATATTTATCATCTTTTCTTCTTGTATGCAACATAATAAAATTAATTTTAATGAAGGAGTTAAATTCCTTTTCTTTTAACTTTTACTTGAATTAATTTCTTTTTCTATTTGAGTTATTAGTATGAACATGATTTTTTTTCTTTGTAAAGTTATTACTTTTTTCAATCAATATATGTATAAATTTATATAAGTGATTATTAATTAATTCTTTGATATTTTTGTGGAGGAAAAGGAGGATTCGTGAGGAGCAAGCTATTGAGACTTCGTGAGAAATTATTTCAAGCAAATTCTTATTTTTATTACATTTGATATGGCAAATTTGTGAATGAGCATTAACTACCTTATTGTTTTTTATTTGACTTAAGGAGTCTCAATTCCAAAAGAAACATTTTGATTTTGTTAGTTTTTTTTTTTTTAAAAGATGGGGCAGCGAAAAGGGGGTAAAAATGGTTCTCAGAGGATTGAATAACTTTCAATAGCATTCACTGATTTTATTAAGCATTAAGGAGTTTTAAATAGCCAACAAAAAATACAAATCTGCATAATTTAAAATGAAAAAACCTAAACTATCTCAACAAACTAAACAACCTAACAAACATTTCAAATTCAAATTCATCCTAAAACTAAACAAGTTATTTTGCTAAAAAAACTAGTGCAGTAATTTAAGCAATTTTCAACACTCCTCCTTGCTTTAGTTACTGCGATTTAAAAAAGTCGCTCCTCCTCAATTTCTGCTTTCACAAATTGTACTTGAGGACTGTTTTAAGCTTGCACACTTTTGTAATATGACCTGCTCGTTTGCAATTTTCACAGATTGCATCAGGTGTCCACCAATAAAAATTCTCCAAGTGTGTTTTCTTTTTGCAGTGTCTGCAAAGAGGATAATTACCTTTTTCTTTCTGGTTCTGCGTATAAAAAGCACTCTCAGTAATATTATTTTATCTGAAGGTTCTTCTTTGCTCTTGTGCTTGAAGTGCACTTATTAGTTCTTCAACAGAGATAGTAGAGAGATCTTTAGATTCTTCCAGAGATGAGATTTTTGACTCAAATCTCTTTGAAATTGTCATAAGAATTTTTTCTACTATTCTGTCATCTTTGAAATCCTCACCAAGCAACCTGATTTTATTGACAAGCAAAGAAATCTTGTCAAAATACTTGGCAATAGTTTCATCCTCTTGCATCCTAAGAAATTCAAAGTCCCTTTTCGAATTCAAAATTTGCATTTGTCTAACTCGGACACTTCCTTGATATTCTTTTTTTAGTTTTTTTCCAAGCTTCATTTGCTGTCTCACAAGCAATGGTTTTAGAAAAAATCAAATCCGCAACTGAATTTTGAATTACAGTTTTGGCTTTGAATTTTTTGAGCTTTTCATTTGAATAAGATTTAATCTGAGTAACGGTAGAATTTTCAGGGAGTGATTGAAATGGTGTATCTTCCGCTACAACTTTCCACAGATCATAAGCTTCAAGGTATGATTTCATTTTCACTGATCAAATTTGATAGTTTTCGCCAGTGAAAATTTTTGGAACATTTAATTGGTCAAGCTAGAAGTGTCAAGTGACGTGTATTAATTGGTCAGAGCCTTACTACCAAAATAGCAAAGAAATTCAAGGAGAAGAGTTATAGAAGTTGCAGTGGTGCTACCTCGGGCTTGACTTCAGGTTTGACCTTCCTCCTATGCAAGTACATTGTCCTTTTTTTAAGTTATTACTTATTGGTATTTCATTCTTGTTGCACAATTATCATACCTAAGATTGTATATGGTACTGTATGTGGAGTTAGAAGTGGAGTTACATGGTTGAGTTGTTATGTTTCATGCCATGTTTTTAGGCAATTTATGAAGTTGCTTTATGAATTATTAAAACTTAATTTGTGTAAGTTGTTCTTTCGCCTCTCTTACTTTTTACTTATTGGTTTGGTTTTTTTTGAAAGTTAGTGCTTTCTAGCTAAATTATTAAGAAAATGATAGTTTAAAATTGGAAGAGTAACTATTAAATTATTATTGTTGTAAGTTTGTCATATATATTTATGTTTTTTGGTGATTTTGTTCATCACAAGTTAAAAAGTACATTAACAACTATTTTTGAAAAGAGTGTGCAACGATATATAAAGGAATTCAAGCTTTTTGAGGGACATTTGGTCATGAAAAATATTTATTTTTTCTGAATTTAGAATTTCATAAATTATTGGTGGTTTAACTAATTAAGTTGATTGATGAATGACATGAACAAAACTTGATTTAGCATTGTCGCAAATCAACTTTCTTCGTCAAAGGAAATTTCACTATTGTTGTTTCATTTTCTATCTTAATTTTCTATCTATTTTCTTTTGTCTTATTTATTTTCATTAGTTGTTGAGTTTTACACTAATTACAAACTCTTTACACAATAGTCTGAATGTGAAAAAGTAAACTAATAATTTCGACATTAACATCTGAAACATTTCAACCATAGATATATCCATGGTAAAGTTTTTATGTGAAATTTAATGAAAAGGATAAGTGAACCAGAGATCCAACGCCTAAAAAGGATATTTAATGCGTAGAAACATCTTTGAATATAATTATAATATCTTAACTAAATTTTTGGATATAATTATAAATAAATTAGTTAGTAGTCCATTAAAAAATATCTAACTAAAGTTAACTTTAATTTAATTAATATTAATTAAATACTCTAAAGGGTAGAAGGAATATTTTGAATATAATTATAGTTATTATTTATAAATTATGAGATGATTTTGAAAAAATGAAATGAACAAATTAAATTATTTTTCTTATATTTAAAAATAGTCATTTGATTATTTTTCTAATATTTATACAAAATTAATTTTCTTACATTTAAAAATAGTCATTTGATTATTGTTCTAATAGTTTTACATAATTATTTCTAAAAATATTTAGCACTTTAAATTTTCAATAATTTTTTGTTTATAATTCCTCCACATCCCAATTAACTACAAAAACTAACTGTCAACTCTGTTAGGAATACTAAATTTCAATAACTTATTGTCCTTTTAGGTTCGTAGTTTCTTTTTTTTTAACTAGAGTTTTATCTTATTAATGTAAATAATTATTATATATAAAAGCACGAATTTCTTACAAAATATTAACAAAATAGCGTTTACATTTTTTTTAGCAACGTTAACTTAGTAACTTAATACCCATGAATAAAGCATTAACTATAGAAAATCGAAGGAGAAAACAAAACATAGAGAAAACACTCAGGATTGCAAATACAAAATTTTAAAGCTATATGTCCGATTGATTTTTTTACCATTTAAAACTAGAAAAAAATATTATTGACAAGAGTAAAAACATCAATAGCTTTATTTGGAACTTTCAATATTAAGAAATATTTATTTTCTTGTTCTTTCTATACATGCAACTTTCTTTTTTAGAGTTGAATACACGTGCAACGCACGTACACTAGACCACTAAATTTTCTTCTTTATTTTAACGAATTTGTACCAAATTTATTTGGCAATCTCTTTTTGATGACTCTTACACCACTCTATCAAATTTCCTTCCTTATCTTGATAGTTTTACATTTTGAACAATAATTATACTTTTGTTGTTAATTCATCACTTAAAATCATGTATTTAATAATATTATTTCTTCCTAAATTTCACTTTTATCTCAGCGAGAAAAATTAAAACAAAGGAGATCAATATATTAGTCTATGAAGATTGCATATACATGAGAAACGACCTACCTTAAACAAAATAATATTCACTCTAATTTAATAATAGCTCGTCAGTCTGCACAATTCGTATATTTTAAGCATTAAAAAAGCAAAAATGCATCTACCCAAGCGAATAAATATATTTAGAGATATCATAGAAATTTTAAGTACATAGAAATGTCATCATATTAAAATAAAATAAATATTCACTTTTAGTGTTGCTTGGCATAAAGTCAAGAAAGACGAATACTTGAAGTTTAAATTGAAATGGATAATTTCTCCAATTCTTGTTTTCAATTTTCTTTTATTCCCTTTCAAGAACATGAACTTCCACGTCATGTCATGGGTTCAAGTCATACCAATAGTCTCTAGCAAAAATGTTAAGACTGTGTAGAATAGATTATTGTGGTTAATTCGATCCTTTTCAGACCCCTGTATATAGAGGGTATCTAGTCTAATGTTAAGAACTTGAACTTTCCTTTATAGAAAAAAAATTAAAAATTTCAAGCCATCAAATTATTAGGTTAATGATATGAAAATTAGACAACCTCATATATTTCTCACTTCATAAAATCTCCATATATATCATCAAAAATGGGTTGCCCTTCTCATCTGCGAAGGATAAGTTTTCGTCTTTTTCTTGACTTTTCTTTCTCTTGACAATATATATAGATATGTATGTATAGAAAAAGTGAAAAAAATAAGAAATAAAACTTACTATCACCTTCTGAAATGATGAAATTTACTTGTTTTTTGAATATATCATTAATGAAGTTAGCAGAATCATCAACTCAAAATAAAACCAGGGGAGAAAGAAGATGGAAATTACTCCTCTTAAATTGTGGTGATTGATGCAACAATTACCGCTAACCTGTAAAAAAATAGGATGTCAACCTGCAAAAAGAACTTCATTTTTTATGATAGATTACCTATTACTTATTCTCATTTGTTAAGTCATTTCATACTCCATTTTTTTGCTAAGAAAAATAGAATAATTAATAATAAAAAGATGCCACATCACTTTATTTATGTATGATAAAAATTCCACAAGAAATCATCTTTGAAATTGTCGCTACACATACTATTATGTATTTCTTCGACAGGTTTGGACCTTCGAGTAGAGAGCAGTAAGATCTAGAGGATATACAAATTTTGTCACCATTATTGCCTAAGGGGGGGGGGGGGTATACATTAAAATGGAATATGAAAGATTCTGTCATTCCATAAATGTGGAATATGTGTCACACCCCTTTTTAAACTCCAAAAGATTAATTTTAAGTTCGAAAGGGTTTTTATTATTTAACCTGGGTCTGACTGCTTGACTCACCAACCTTCAAGTCTTCCTCCATCAGGTCATCTTCCGGAACCAAACCTTCAGAAAGAAAGCTCATCAGAAAACTCCGTTGACGAGGTCTGTCCCTTCTCCAGCTTCTTGTGGTCTTTCCCAGCTTTACCTTCTGCTGGGTACTTTACCATCAGACCAATATTCTATTTCTCTTTCCCTTTATCCCGTGCCTAGGGAATATATGAATGTTTTTTACTATGATTTCTGGGTGGGAGAAAGTGATTGCCTAAAGTGACAAAATGAAGATTGTTTCAAAAAGAATTCATTATATTCAAAACTCAGAGTCCCCACTTGGCATAAATAGGGTGTGCCAAGTCACCCATGGATATCCTTTTTCAAAACGATTTTGACTCTGTAAAATGATCCGCGAATAGAGATTCTGGCTATGGAATTCTGTTGACCTAGGGGAAAGTGTTAGGCACCCCTCGATCCCGTGGTTCAACTACGGTCTCTTAGTAGAGCGTATCGGCTAATTTTGACATTACAAAAGTATAAACCACACAAAACACATAAAACAATCAATCAAATACACAATCAGTGAAAACCAAAGAGCAACCCAACACATAAAATTAGGAAAAACTGGAGACCTGTGAGATGATTACCAATGAGACTTTGCCAGAATCGGTCAAATGGCCGATTGGGAGTAACATGTAACTGGAATATATTTCCCAATAGAGTTACATTCGAAAATAAAGAGAAAGGATAAGATTATTGGGGATTTCAGAACTGGGTAGATTACCTCGGTGAGCCGGCACCGATTGCGGTGAGATTTTGCCCAAAAAAAACTTGAAAAGACAATCGGATTCTCTCTGACTTTATTTTCTGGTCAAATCACTCTATTTTCAGTCCATTCTTTGCTCCTTTTTCTCTTTCTTTCTTTTCTCTCAGTTTCTCTTTCTTGTCTGCCTAATCTCTCACACTCAAATCCCATCGACCTTCACTATGTGTGTGCCTATCATGAGTGGGAATTTGCATTTTTATTTTTATCTCCTGTGAGTGTCGATGGGGGTGTGTGATATTTGAGAAAAAGTCAGATGTGTGTCTTTCTTTTTTTCAACCCTGAAGCTAGTGAGGTGAGTCTTGTATATCTGTGAGAGTGTCTTTCTATTATTTGATCAAAGAAAATCCTTGGTGTATTGTGTATGTGGATGAATATTTTGTATGGCCCCTTTTTTGTTGTGTGTCTATGAATGCCCACCAAAATGGAAAATTCTCTGTGTGTATTGATGATAATGGAGAAAATCCATGGGCCTCCTTCCTCACGTGCTGTGTATAGTGTGTATATATTCCTTTTAGTGAGGTACGTGTATATAGAAAATGGCAGGAAAATATGTAAACCAACAAAAATAGGTAAGGAAGGGGGTCACGCGGGTGGGGGTAGGGGTGGGGTAGTGTGTAACGCTTTGACTCTGGTACTCGGAATGCTACACGGTGCTAACAATCTCGATGGACCACTAGCTAACCCATGACTGATATCTGTACCTAAACACTGCATAATATAACATAATAATGTGGAATAAAGGCTGATAGGACATAAGGTTCAATACTGAATCACAAATGGAGTAATAATGTCTGAATAATGTGGTGTATCAATACCAAAACAAAAATAAAAACAACTAAAGTCTGAATCAAATCTGAACTCTAGTCTGAAAGCCTCTAACTATCTAAAGTAAGAAGTTGAAGGAACATGTCTCCAACTAACTCCCAACTACTGAAAACTAAACTGAAATACTGAAATAAATGCATAATTATATTGTCCTCGAATGAAGAGGACTTACTGCTGTCTCTGACTGCTAAATACTAAAATGCTACTAAGGATCTGAAGCTCGTGTCTATGAACCTATGGTGTAAAATAAAATAAAGCACCATAGTGAAAATACGTCAGTACGATTAAATGCACTGGTATGCATGTGAGGTAGGCTATATTCATGGGGTTCATATGCATGAACGATACTAACTGACTGACTAACATGGACGTGAGAATGCATGCATGAATATATAATAAATGGGGTCAAGATAACATGATAACTGAATCTGTATACTGATAAGTGAATAACTGTATCTGACAGTTCTAAATTTGATGGAACTATCTGAGTTCTATACTGTGTCTGGCAGTCCTAAAATCTGAAGAATTATCTGAATTCTTTTACTGAGACTGATACTGAAACTGTAGGAAGTATTCATCTAATCGATATGCCCCCACATATGCAATAAAGCTGAGTTGGGGTCCAATCTCTGCCCTGACTGGAAGGTGTCAATACCGTGCCACTAGTAAAGACAAGCTGTGGGTGGCCCTCATCTGACAGTGTCCATAAAAAAATGGTGGGACCCTTATTTGACAGTGTTTATCCACCTCATCAACCCTAAACTGACAGTGTTGATGTCTCAACCTATGCTGGTTACATAGTTCTAGAACGTAAAGATGACTTCTAAGAATCATACCCTCATCTGACAGTGTATGTTCCTATCCTTAGGTTCACTCGGTGCTAATTTCTACTCCCATCTGAATAGACTCTGAATATGATTAACTGAACTGTACATGGATTGAGTTTATTGAATTCCATTGGCTGAAGAAATACTACTGCTATTTGATAACTGTCTGAGATCATGAGATTTCTAAGGTTTCCTGAGTCACATGACTAACTAAATTCTATGGAACATGGCTTGACTGAGGATATCGTGAAAACATGACACTATCTCTAGGCACACAACTATATTTTTTGGGTATAAGTACCCCCAGGACTCGATAATAGGAAACTGACACAACATGACACTTCTTGATTATAGGAATAAAGTCCACAATTCATAATGCCATAAGTTGGGGATGTCATACCACACATAGTTCTCAAAATCTTATTCATGACAGGGAATGCATATAACAGCATGCCATAAGTTCATCAATCTAGTTTCATGAAAATTTCATCAACAATCAAAATACCCAACGATATCATATACGTTACTGTTTTCATAAGGGCATAGCATGCATTTGTCATTTAGGTCACAATTTAGCTAAAATACATGATTTCTAGTCTCTTAGATATTTTATCAAATACCTTACATGCACTACTTAGGCATAGGTGTAATCACCAAATTATTCATCATGAAAAATCAAATTCACATATTTCCAACACATATGATATCATAGATTCATAAAAACATATAAAGATTTCAATTTGGGAATCATTCATCAACAATCACATAACTTGAACAACCCACAACATAAAAACATGATTCATAGTTTAAAAATATGGTTCTTGAACTTCATGGACAAACGGAGTCCATGAATCAACACAATGCATACCTTGCTATATGATTCTTGAAGATTCACGGAGGAATTTTAATGATTTGGGTCTTGAGCTATGAACCCTAAGTCCTTTTTTGGAAGAACATTGAGAGAAAACCATAATTTTTGGATGACAAAAGGCTAAATCTTGTGTTATTGGCTTATATAGGGATGGAAAAATGACCAAAATACCCCTCAAAGCATGGAAGTGAAATGCTGAAAACTGGGGCAAAAGCCTATTGGAGGGGCAACGCCCTGCTTAGACCCTCGGTCTAGCCTGGGTGGCGCCTTTTGCTACTGGTTTGGCACACCAAACGTGCCCTTATACTCTCCAAAAATTTCAAAACTCACCTGGGATGTACTACAACCTTGTCCCATCACAATACAACTTGAAAATCTAAAAACGGAGGTCAGGAAGGTCGTCAAATAAATCCCCGAAGTTCGGAGGTCCAAAATGAGACTAAGTTTTGAACACTTAGCAAAAATTTTCTAAGTGTTGGAGCTTGTAAAGCTTAAGGGGCTGAATTTTAGGATTGTACGGGGTCTTATAATATCTTCCCCTTGGGAACATTCGTCCTCGGATAAGACTGACTGAAAGGGGAAACAATAAGCTGAACATGAACTTAGTATGAATGACTGAAACATGATCTCATGACTGACATGACTGATAAACTAAACACAACATACTGAACATACATATCTGATTCATGACTGATAAGCTGAATTCACGCATATCTGATGCATGGATAACTGACTTATGAATGCATGACTGAATGTGCAATGGTACTTGTACCAAATTTATAATGAGAACATGAGCATGAAATTGAATACCAAGTTTGGTATTGAATACTAAACATGAAGCTGAATAAGATTAAGGAGAACCATTACCTTGAGCTTGGTCTGAGTCGGTAGAGAAGAGGTGAGGATACTTGGTTCGCATATCTGCTTCTGTTTCCCAAGTAGCTCCCTCAACATACTGATTTCTCCGAAGAACTTTGACTAGAGGGACTTCTTTGTTCCTCAGTCTACGAATCTGATAATCAAGAATTTCGACTGGAATTTCCTCATAGGAGAGGCTGTTCTGAACATTAATGCTCTGAATAGGGACTACAACTGTTGGGTCACCTATGAACTTCTCGAGCAAAGAGACATGGAAAACTGGATGAACTGAGGCTAGATCTGAAGGAAATTCGAGCTCATGAGCCACCTTGCCAAAACGATTGAGGATTTTGAAGGGACCGACATATCGGGGACTGAGCTTTCCCTCCTTGCCGAATCTCTTCACCCCCTTTATAGGAGAGATCTTTAGGTATACACAATCACCAATATAAAACTCGAGATGCTTTCTGTGAACATCTGCATAATACTTCTATCGACTCTGAGCAGCCCAAAGTCTTTCTCTGACTACACTTTCTCTAAGGCATCAAATACTAAGTCAGGCCCTATGACTAAGACCTCACTAACTTCGAACCAACCGACTAAAGATATGTACCTCTTACCATAGAGAGCTTTGAATGGATCCATCTTAATATTGGAATGATAGCTATTATTGTATGCAAACTCAATCAAAGGTAAGTGGTCATCCCAACTTTCCTTAAAATTGATTGCATACACTTTTAGCATATCTTCTAGAGTCTGAATGGTCCTTTCTGCTTGACCATCTATGTAAGGATGAAAGGTTTTACTGAGATGAACTTGGGTACAAAGAAACTTTTGGAATGCTTTCCAGAAGTACGAGGTAAACTGGGTACCTCTGTCTGAAATCATAGATAACAAAATACCGTGCAATCTGAAAAACTCTCTGATGTGGAGTTTGGTGTAATCCTTGGCTGAATATGAGGTATAAACTGGAAGAAAATGAGCTGACTTGGTTATCCTATCTACAATGACCCAAACTGAATTATGCTGATGACGAGTATGAGGCAAACCCTTCATGAAATCCATGTTCACTTCTTCCCACTTCCAAGTAAGAATGGTGAACTCCTGCATAGACCCACTAGGCTTTTGATGCTCTATCTTAACGTGCTAATATGTAGAGCACTTAGCCACAAACTCTGTAATATCTCTCTTCATCCCACTCCACCAATAGATCTCCCATAAGTCGCGGTATATCTTAGTGGCCCTTAGATGAATAGAGTATCACGCACCATGCGCTTATGCAAGAATTCACTGCCTCAAGTCATCTACACCTGAAACACACAAATGACCCTGACAACGCAAGACACCATCTCCTCCTTGGGAGAAAACCTCTGCTTTCTGATCTTTGACTGACTCTTTCAACTAGACTAGGCTAGGATCTCTATCTTTCTTTTCTTTTACCTCGAAAAGTAGAGATGATTCTGAACTACTCTGAACCCATATATCACCCTCTTCTGTATCGACTAAGCAAACACCTATTCTAGTAAGCTGATGGACTTCTGGAGCTAACTTCTTCTTACTGTCCTCAACATGAGCAACACTACCCATAGACAGTCTACTGAGAGCGTTGGCCACTACGTTGACCTTGCCTGGATAATAAAGAACACTCATGTCATAATCTTTCAAGAGCTCTAACCACCTTCTCTGATAATGATTGAGATATTTATGAGAAAAGACACGCTGAAGGCTCTTATGATCTATGAATACATCTACATGAACTTCGTCTAGATAATGCCTCCAAATCTTTAAGGCAAAAACAATTGTTGCTAACTCGAGATCATGAGTAGGATAATCCTTCTCATGAGGATTTAACTGTCTGGAGGCATAGGCTATGACCTTACCATGCTGCATGAGGACATAACCCAAACATACCCTGGATGTATCACAATATACTATGAACCCATCGGAACCATCTGGAAGTGCTAGAACTAGAGCTGAAGTGAGTCGAGTCTTCAACTCCTGAAAACTCTTCTCGCAAGGATCTGACCACTAAAACTTGACTTTCTTCTGAGTTAATCTGGACATAGGAGATGCAATAGAAGAAAATCCCTCAACAAACTACCTGTAATAGCTAGCCAAACCTAAGAAACTTCTGATATATAATGGAGAGACAGATCTGGGTCAGTTTTTTACCGCTTTAGTCTTTTGAGGATCTACCCTAATACCATCACTAAAAACGATATGACCAAGGAATGCTACTGACCTTAGCCAAAACTCGCACTTACTAAATTTGGCGAATAACTGATGATCTCTGAGAGTCTGAAGTATTGTTCTGAGATGGTTTGCATGATCACGCTTAGTACGGGGATAAACCGAAATATCATCTATAAAGACTATGACAAACATGTCCAAGTAATGCTTGAACACATGGTTCATCAAGTCCATGAAAGCTGCTGGAGCATTGGTAAGACCAAAGGACATGACTAAGAATTTAAAGTGACCATACCGAGTACGAAAAGCTATCTTTGGAATGTCACATTCTCTAATTTGGAGCTGATGGTAGCCTGATCTGAGGTCTATCTTAGAGAAATAGCTAGCACCCTGGAGTTGGTCAAATAGGTCATCAATTCTGGGAAGTGGATACCTGTTCTTAACTGACTTTATTGTGCTGACGGTAATCTATGCACATTCTGAGAGAACCATCTTTCTTGCGCACGAATAAGACTGATGCACCCCACGGGGAAATACTGGGCTTGATGAATCCCTTATCTAAGATATCCTTCAACTGTTCTTTCTATTTATTGAGTTCTGTTGGTTCCATTCTGTATGGCGGAATAGAGATAGGCTGAGTGTCTGGAAGAAAATCAATGCCGAACTCTATTTCTCTTTTGGGAGGAATTCTTGAAAGATCTTTGAGAAAGACATCTGAGTATTCATTCACAACTGGTACTGATTCAATGCTGGGAGTTTTGGAACTAAAGTCCTTAACATGAACGAGATTATAAACACATCCCTTAGATATCATTTTCCTAGCACGTATGTAGGAAATAAGATGACCCCTGAAAGCTGAAGTACTACCTCTCTACTCTAGGATAGGTTCATTCAGAAATTGAAATTAAACTATTATGTTTCTGCAGTCGACTGTGGCATAGTAGGAAATTCAATCATCTCTAAGTCGACTAAATCTGCTGAGCTAACTTTCTGAAATATCAAAACCAGGCAGTTCCTGTATACCCGACAGTCTATGATGGTTTCCCCCACTAGGTAGAGACTGAAAAGGGCTCTGGTAGAATTTCGAGACTGACTCCGAAATCACCTGCAATATAAGGAGTAACAAAAGACAAGAAAACTCCTAGATCTAGCAAAGCGTAAACATGAACATAACAGATCTGTAACGTACCAGTAACTTCATCAGGAGAATTTTCCTAATCTTGCCGGGACTGGAGAGCATAAAGTCTGTTTAGGCGTTTCCCACTAGTAGCACTGGAGGTGGCAACCTACTAGTTTAGACGACTGGACTGAGATACAAAATGGTTCTGCTGACGCTGATATCCTGACTGGGGACAATCTTTGACTCTGTGTCCTGGCTTTCCATAATCGAAATAGATATCGCTACTAGCTCTTCAAGCACCCTTGTAGTTCTTACCACAAGTCTGACAAAGGGGATTAGTTCAGGCATTACTAAAACTACCCTGGGACTGAGAGCCTGGCGCTCTATCTCTGCCACCATCCCTGAACCTAGGAGCTGGAGCACTAGCTAAAGAAGTAGCAAGAACTAATGACTTACGATGAAATTGAGAATGTTTTTTTCCTTTTGATTTGGGCTAAGCAAAGTTAAAGTTACCTGACCTTGCTCTCTTATTCTACTTCTCCCTCATCTTAATATTCTATTCTTCTATCTGATGAGAATGAGTCATAAACCTGGATAAAGTCATGTCACTATTTAGCATGGCGAATCTGCACTTATTTACCACACTATCATTCACCCCAAAAATGAATTACTCATCTTAGCCCTGTTGCCCTACCTGAGGTTGATGAATTCTAACACCTTCGCCTCTCTCAGCTCTTGGGGAAATAATCTGTCTAAGAATGCTGTGACAAACTCCTCCCACTTTATAGGACCTCTCCGACTTTCACTATTTGAGCCAAGTGTGAGAAATATCCTGCAACTGATATGCAGCTAGCTCAGCACTCTCAATAGTTATAACGCTCATCTTACTTCAATTTAGTGCAAAGCGGTCGTCGTCAATATATTTATCCAAATTTGGAGTCGGGGTCGAATCCACAGGGAATAATGTGAGTGGCTATTAAACTAGCTTGAAACTAAAGCTACAAGTTAAATTCAAACAAATGATATGAAAAGATAAAATGGGAGTTTTTGATGATCAACAAATAATTGTTGGTCACTTTAGTTTTAGTGTTTGTAAATCAAGAGTTTGTGAAATAACCAGAATTATGTTCACTAGGGCTTACGGTACATGACAGATTCTAAAGTTAACTCAAGATTCTCACGGTGGTTAGGATAATAGGCTATCTTTATCGATGATATGCTCAAATGTCTTTTGACCTATTCAAGCGTCTAATTTCCTAATCCTCTAATAATTAGGGAATCACTACTTACTATCCAGATTTTACCTCAGGTTAATCAACCTTATTACGACGCTGATTATTAAATGAAGTATTTCCGAGTCCCTGTTGATAATTCACTTCCCACTTTTTATGATTTCTTTCTCGAGCAAATCAAAGTAGGTACGCCTACTGTTTGCAACCAACAGACGTTAATTATAATCTCAAAATTACCAAGAAATCCTAACACCTATTAAATCTTGAGTATTTAAAACCTTATCATGACCTAACCCTAGATCCCATAATTCAGGTTAAAGGTGTTTAGCCACTCATGATACAAGAAACAAGCATAAAAATTGATTTCATAATTGAGAGGATTAACTTACAATGATTAAGAAGATCAAAAGTATAACTTGAATTGATTCACAAGACAAAACTCCCAAAATAATGGTTTAGAGAGAGAGAGAGAAAAGTATCGTATGTTTTTCCCCAAAAATTTCTAAGTTAATAATAAGTCAATGAATAATTAGAAAACCCTAAAACAAGGCTTTAAATAGTTAACCCTAAATAAGGAAACAAAATAGAAACTTCAGTTTTTTCTCAGAATAAATGACGATGTCTATGACGGCCTATCAGGATTCTGACGGCTTATCACGGATGTTGTTAGCTCCTCTTCAAGTTTGGCTCTTACTGCGTAAGGTTGACGACAACAGTGATGCCTTATCACCAGCATGATGACGTTTCATGGATGTCATCACAAAACTTTCTTCATCTTTCCTCTTCTATTTAACGCTGACGGCATCGTTGACAGCTTATCACCAGGCTGACGACATGTCGTGGATGTCGTCAGCCTTACTTCGTTCTCTATTTGCTTCTAATTTCAGGTTTTTTTCTTCCTTTATTAGTGGTTCCCCTTCTTCTCTCTTTACTGCAAAATCAAAGTAAACTAATCAATATGACTAAAGTTGCTCAAGACCTTACAATTATTTAAAGTTAAAAGCTTCAAATGTGTTAGCATAGGTTCACACATCAACACCCTCAACTTATACAATTGTTTGTCCTCAAGCAACCACAACATAACTAAGAGTGTACAAAGTACAATTTGGCAGCTAACTACTCATATCAGTTCAGAGTACATTTACCATATCCCAGGTCAGTTAAATTAAGAGCAGCTGTATCTATCATTGAAAACAACCATGCAACTCACAAAGATCAAGATATGACAAAAATTCAGCAATAACAACCAGCACATACCCAAATCACACTATCCGAACAAGTCAGTGATTAGGAACATACCTAGTGTGCCCTCACAACAAAGAAATCCCTTTTTCACTCATATCATAATTCACATACATAAACACAGGGATAAACACAAGGCTCACTCTCAGAATAAAGTTCCAAACATTACATGTCAAACGCCATAAGCTTGCCCTTATAGTCAGTACCCCAGTCTTCAGACAAGCTAGTTAGGATCACTATAGGGCTTTTCTTAAGCTTGTAACGTAGGCTAGGGGCTGGTATGATATTCATGAATATTTAAGAGTGACTATGCCTCCTTGACACTACTCTAAACTCTCGAGGTTTCAGCTCTTAACCTTATTTCCTTCCTTTCTTTTATTGATCACACATGCTCAAGGTGGGTGCGGCCTTTTCAATTATCAGATTATCTTTTTTATCATCTTTTACACAACTTTCTCTTTTCTTATTTCTTTTTCACCACACCCAACTTTTTATTCATTTCTCTAAATATCCCTCTCTCCATATTTATTTTGCATCATGTACCCCTATGATAGCCACCCTCAACTTAGGCTGGTTGGCTGAGTCAAGATGCACAGTATCCAAGGAGAACCAGGGCCAAAATAGGTTCATTGTGATGTGAACGGGAAGGTGATAGGCATCATGAAAGAAACAGGCAATTTAGGCTAAAAAATAGGGATCAAAGGATATTATGTACACAGGGAAGGTTATTTAGGCTATAAGTGGGCTAAAATCAAAATGGCATACGATCCTCTCCTTACCCCTATCCTTCTACCTAGTTAAAACTAACCAGACAAGTTATGGATTCACATACAAAGGGGACTGAGTAAGACCTCACATACACATGACATACAAATATATCACACATCACTACTTATCCGATTCGTGTAATTTTTAGCCTGATTATCACGTTACCAGAACTAATGCCACCAAAAGATGCGCTATGGTCACAATTAGATGTAAATCACACAGTTAAACAATTAGACCATTTGAGAGGTGTTCACAAAACCATGTTAACTGCCTCAGGTACTTGTATTTCTCCTAGTCAACTACAACACATCACAAAATAAAAAACAATATGCCTAAACATGCTGGCTCTACTAGGAACAAGACTCCGGGGAAAAGAGGCACAACAACAAAAACTCCAGGAGGACATCAACACCCACAACTAGCCCCACCCTCAACTTAAAATCATGCAATGTCTCCAATGCGTCAAACCAAAACAAGAGAGTCAGAAACATACCTGTGGCACCATAGGTGCGAAGACCTGATGTCAACCACATAATACGAATACACACAACAAAATACCTTGGGTTGCCTCCCAAGAAGCGCCTAATTTAGTGACGCGACATGATAATATTTCGTTATCCTTTATCCCTCTACTTAGACGATTTGAATTGTCGACTCATGTTTCGGTCTTTACATCTTTTATGTCCATTGGGCCAATGTGAGGGCATCATAAGGAATGTTCTATAACGCCGCCTTGAAGACTTGAACCGCTTGCCTAATTTTGCATCGAACTTTTGTGTGGGCTCATTGGGAAATAGTAAGGATCTTAAAAAGCCACTAAATGGACATCGATCTTTAAGCTTCTTGGCATTCAAGATTGGGGTTGAAGTATACCCTTTTGGAAAGATAAACTCCAAATTGTAAGAATTTTCTTCCTTATTTTCAAAATTCATCATTTGCTTGGGTGATTCAACTTTCATCACATCCACCAAGCATAATGTTGAAAAGTGGTTCGAGTGAGGTCTAACTCTCAATTCTGGAGTAGCATCCATAAGAGTATATTTACCCTGAAATGGACTAGAGTCTTCACAAGAATTGTGCTTGATTTTTTCTTTTGACTCTAGTACCATTTCCTCATCTTTGGCATCTTCATTCATGAATGGTTCAGTTGGTTGAAAAATTCTCAAGGGTTGCTCAACATCAAGCTCAACATCAATATAGGGTTCTTTATCCTCATCTTTACACTCTTCTATTATGTAAAATGATTCCACAAACAACATATCATCTAAGTATAATGTAGAAAAGTGCTTTGAATGATTGACCTCTAATCCATCTCCTCATGAATGATTGGCCTCATAACTTAACGTATATCACATACAATACCATATGTCTCTTCCTGGAGATCCAACATTCATTGAAACATAGCTTCAACGCCACTCTTTTCGGTGCTTCGTTCTTTCTTTTCTTGACCATAAGACCTGTCAAACTCAAAAAAAGAACTAGAATTTGGGTTAGCACAATAGGGGACGGGGGCATTTGAACAATCACTCCAATGTCCATCTTGACCACCACATAAAGAACAATCATACTCCTGGTAGGATGGAGATGGTGCACACATCTCTCTCCGGGGAGCATATCTACAATCTTGCCAAAAGTGAGGTCCATCACAATATGGACATGGATCATCAAATAAGATTTCCAACCACCAAGCTCATGTTTATTCCACGATGCCATAGTAATAAGTAAACTAAAATAAAAATCTACCTAACACAAGAAATAGAACAAAACTAAAAACAAATATTTACAAGTTTGAATTCAAGCAAGTAGGCTAAAATTCCAAACCAACTCAATACGCCAAATTATTCCTCGGCAATGGCACTATTTTTAATAACGCTCAGCTTACACTTTAATTTAGTGCAACGAGGTCATCGTCAATATATTTACCCAATTTTGGAGTTGAGGTCGAATCCACAGGGAACAATGTGAGTGGAGATTAAACTAGTTTGAAACTAAAGCTACAAGTTAAATTCAAACAAATGATACGAAAAGATAAAATGGGAGTTTTTGATGATCAACAAATAATTGTTGGTCACTTTAGTTTCAGTGTTTGTAAATCAAGAGTTTGTGAAATAAGCAAAATTATGTTCACTAGGGCTTATGGTACATGACAAATTCTAAAGTTAACTCAAGATTCTCACGATAGTTAGGATAACAATCTATCTTTATCGATGATATGCTCAAATGTCTCTCGACCTATTCAAGCATCTAATTTTCTAATCCTCTGAAACTTAGGGAATCACTACTTACTGTCCAGATTTTACCTCAGGTTAATCAACCTTGTTACAATGCTGATTATTAAACAAAGTATTTTCGAGTTCCTGTTGATAATTCACTGCGCACTATTTATGATTTCTTTCTCAAACAAATCAAAGTAGGTACGCCTACTGTTTGCAACCAACAGATGTTAATTATAATCTCAAAATTACCAAAAAATCCTAACACCTATTAAATCTTGAGTATTTAAAACCTTATCATGACCTAACCCTAGATCTCATAATTTAGGTTAAAGGTGTTTAGCCACTCATGATACAAGAAACAAGCATACAAATTGATTTCATAATTGAGAGGATTAACTTACAATGAATAAGAAGATCAAAAGTATAACTTGAATTGATTCACAAGACAAAACTCCCAAAATAATGGTTTAGAGAGAGAGAGAAAAGTATCGTATATTTTTCCCCAAAAATTTCTAGGTCAATAATACGTCAATGAATAATTAGAAAACCCTAAAATAAGGCTTGAAATAGTTAGCCCTAAATAAGGAAACAAAATAGAAACTTCAGTTTTTTCTCGGAATAAATGACGACGTCCGTGACGGCCTATCAGGATTCTGACGGCTTATTACAAATGTCGCCAGCTCCTCTTCAAGTTTGGCTCTTGCTACCTAAGGTTGACGACGACGGTGACGCCTTATCACCAGCATGACGACATGTCATGGATGTTGTCACAAAACCTTCTTCATCTTTCATCTTCTATTTAACGCTGACAGCATCATTAACAGCTTATCACCAGGCTGACGATGTGTCATTTTTGTTTTTCATCCTCACTTAGTTCTCTATTTGCTTCTGATTTCAGGCTTTTTGCTTCCTTTATTAGTGGTTCCCCTTCTTCTCTATCTTTACTGCAAAATTAAAGTAAACTAATAAAAAACGACTAGAGTTGATCAAGACCTTACAATTATTTAGAGTTAAAAGATGCAAATATGTTAGTGTAGGCTAAGACATCAAACAACAGTTACCCTAATGATGTCTATGACCTTTTAAACCTGGTCAATGAATTCCTGAGGGTCCTCATCTGACTTAGACTCGTAGAAGGATGGAGGATTTATTTGGGTGAAGTCTCGAATCCTGGCAACAGCTAAATTGGCCACTGGTTAACTGGAACGATAGCTGGTCGTTCATTCTAAGCAGTGACTGACTGAGCAAGAGTAGTAAATATGGCTCTAAACTCCGTAAGGGAAACAAATTTGTCCAAGAGATCTTCTTGGACAGGCTGATTTCTTATCTTGGGAGGCATGTTCAATAAATTAAGAGGAGAAACAGATTAAATTGAGAATTTAACTTGAGATTATGCTCAATGGCACAACATGAACACTGAAAGAAGGGGAACTATTACTAAAACATCTTATAGCCTCCTGCACATAAATATGGTGTGCAACACACCCATGTACAAGACTCTACTAGATGCGGCTTTCAGACTTCCTAGGACTCTATTGAGCCTTAGTCTCCGATACCAAGTTTGTAACGCCCTGAATCTGGTACCCAAAATGCTACATGATGCTAATAATTCTGAAGGACCACTATCTAACCCATGACTGATATATATACTTGAACACTGCATAATATAACATAATATACGGAACAAAGGTTGATAGGCCATATGGTTCAATATTGAATCATAATGGAGTAATAATGTCTGAATAATATGGTATATCAATACCAAAACAAAACTGAAAATAACTAAAGTCTGAATAAAATCTGAACTCTATTCTGAAAGCCTCTAACTGTCTGAAGTAACGAGTTAAAGGAACATGTCTCCAACTAAATCCCAACTACTAAAAACTAAACTAAAATACTAAAATAAATGCATATTCATATTGTCCTCGAATGAAGAGAACTTACTGTTGTCTCTGAATGATGAATACTAGAATGCTACTGAGGATTTGGAGTTCATGTCTCTGAACCTATGGTGTAAAATAAAAGAAAACATCATAGCGCAAATACGTCAGTACAATTGAATGAACTGGTATGCATGTGAGGTAGGCTAAATGCATG
Organism: Capsicum annuum; assembly: GCF_002878395.1. Taxonomy (NCBI): domain Eukaryota; kingdom Viridiplantae; phylum Streptophyta; class Magnoliopsida; order Solanales; family Solanaceae; genus Capsicum; species Capsicum annuum. Next base: position 8,744,187 of record NC_061121.1, read on the forward strand.
GGGTTCAGATGCATGAACGATACTAACTGACTAACTAACATGGACGTGAGAATGCATGCATGAATACATTATAATTGATGTCGTGATAACATGATAACTGAATCTGTATACTGATAACATGAGTGACTATATCTGATAGTCCTAAATCTGATGGAACTATCTAAGTTGACTGTATCTGGCAGTCTTAAAATCTGAAGAATTATCTGAATTCTTTTACTGAGACTGATACTGAAACTGTGGGAAGTATTCATCTAACCGACATGTCCCATATATACAATAAATCTGAGTTGGGGTCTAATCTCTACCCTGACTAGAAAGGTGTTAATACTGCGCCACTAGTAAAGACAAGTTGTGGGTGACCCTTATTTGTCAGTGTCCCCAAAAGAGATTGGTGGGACCCTCATCTAATAGTGTTTATCCACCTCATCAACCCTCAACTAACAGTGTTGATGTCTCAACCTATGCTAGCTACATAGTTCTGAATGCAAAGATGACTTCTAAGAATTACACCCATATCTGACAATGTGTGTTCCTTACCTTGGGTTCACTGGTGCTAATTTCTACTCCCATCTGAATAGACTCTGAACATGATTAAATGAACCGTACATGGACTAAATTTATTGAATTTCATTGACTAATGGAATACTACTGCTATCTGATAACTGTCTGAGATCATGAGATTTCTGAGGTTTCCTGAGTCACATGACTGACTGAATCCTATGGAACATGGATTGACTGAGGATATCGAGAAAACATGACACTGGCTCTAGGCACACAAATATATTTTTTGGATACAAGTACCCCCAGGATTCGATAGTAAGAAACTGACACAACATGACACTTTTTGATCATAGGAATAAAGTCCACAATTCATAATGCCATAAGTTGGGGATATCATACTACACATAGTTCTCAAAATCATATTCATGGAAGGGAATGCATATAACAATATGCCATAAATTCATCAATCTAGTTTCATGAACATTTCATCAACAATCAAAATACCCAACGATATCATATACGTCATTATTTTCATAAGGGCATAGCATGCATTTGTCATTTAGGTCACAATTTAGCTAAAATACATGATTAGCCTCTTAGACATTTTATCAAACACCTTACATGCACTACTTAGGCATAGGTGTAATCACCAAATTATTCATCATGAAAAATCAAATTCACATGTTTCCAACTCATATGATATCATGGATTCACAAAAACGTATAAAGATTCCAACTTGGGAATCATTCATCAATAATCACATAACTTGAACAACCCACAACATAAAAACATGATTCATAGTTTTAAAATATCGATTTCTTGAGCTTCATGGACGAAAGGAGTCCCTGAATCAACACAATGCATACCTCTCTATATGATTCTTGAATAATTATGGAGGAACTTTGATTATTTGGGTCTTGAGCTATGAATCCTAGGTCTTGTTCTTGAAGAAAACTAAGAGAAAACCACAATTTTTGGATGAAAAGAGGCTAAATCTCATGTGATTGGCCTATATAAGGGTGGGAAAATGACCAAAATCTAAAAACGGAGGTCAAAAAGGTCGTCAAATAAATCTCCGAAGTTTGGAGGTCCAAAATGAGACTAAGTGTTAACACTTGGCAAAAAATTTCTAAGTATTGGAGCTTGTAAAGCTTAAGAAGCTGAATTTTAGACTTAGGATTTTATTGGTTTTTACATAGTGGGTGAGATGTCTTAATTTGATGGGAGGAGGTTGTTAATTTGTTATTAAAAGAATCTTGAGGATTAGGTTTGGTAGAGATTTGTTATTTTTTGTATTTTTATGAAAAAGAATTATAGGATGTGGTTGGGGTGCGTGGTAAGATGGAGTAAGATGATAAAAAATAATTTTTGACAGGACAAAATTACGTATCTACATCATGCCCCCTTTGTATGTAAACACGAACTGTTTTTAGACAAAGAAGTAGACAACAAGATCAAATTTTGACCCGACCATTATTCAAGAAAAGAACAGAAAGAAGAAATGCAACCGATTTTTGACTTAAGACCTCCTACCTACCCAAGTTATGAGGGAATCAAGTCACAGGTATCTCAAAGTATTGAAAGGATATGAACTATACCGAGTTGGAGAGTCGAGTGAGGTCCCGTCGAGGTTCAGGTCTGCGGCTCTGTTATTAAATCAGAAATAAAAATTACAAGTTAAAACATAAATGAAATTACAAAAATCCTATCTATGCAGTTTATTTTGGACTTCTGACTTAAGTTTCATCACCCTATTCTTCAGGCGGGCTCCTGGTTTGCAATTTGCTCAACTTGTTGTTTGGCTTTCAATTGTTTCACCATGTTGCTTGACTTTTAATTTTTTCACCCTGTTCTCCAAGTGGGCTTCGGTCTTGCTATTTTTGAATTTCAATTTCTTCACCTTATTGCTTGACTTTTAATTTCTTCACCCTATTCTCCAGGTAGGTTCCTGACTTACAATTTCCTCACTCTATTCTCCGGGGGAGCCCCTTACTTTCAATTTCATCATCCTGTTCTTTAAGCGGGCTCCTGACTTTCAATTTCATCCCCCTCTTCTTCAGGCCAGCTCCTGACTTTCAAAATCAAAACTAGAATAAAAATTATCCCAAACAAAGATTATTATAAAAAGAGATTTCATTTGCCAGAAAAACAAAGTTCCAAACAACGGGAATTAAAATTTTTGCCCCAGTTTATCATCAGAGGACTTTTGTGAATATCAAGTCCAAATAACTACTTGTATGTTAGGGCATCCCGGTGCATTAAAGCTACCTCTATGCACGGTGTCGGGCCCCACCACAAGGGTGGTGCGTATCCGTACCAATGCCGCTTGAATTGTCAAAATAAGGAAGTGTATCTCCTTACAAATGACACTTGAATTACCAAAACAAGGAAGTGCATCTCCTTACCAATGCCTCTTGAATTACCAAAACAAGAAATTGCCTCTCCTTACCAATGTCGCTTAAATTACAAAACAAGGAAGTACGTCTCCTTACCAATATTTCTTGAATTACAAAACTAGGTAGTGTGTCTTCTTACCAATGCCTAATGAATTAACCAAATAAGGAAGTGTGTCTCCTTACAAATGTTGCTTGAATTACCCAAACAAGGAAGTGCATCTCCTTACAAATGTTGCTTGAATTACCCGAACAAGGAAGTGCGTCTCCTTACAAATGTTGCTTGAATTACCCAAACAAGGAAGTGTGTCTCCTTACAAATACCGCTTGAATTATCAGACTAGGAAGTGCGTCTCCTTACCAATGCCCCATGAATTAACCAAACAAGTAAGTGTGTCTCCTTATAAATGTTGCTTGAATTACCCAAACAACAAAGTGCGTCTCCTTACAAATGTTGCTTGAATTACCCAAACAAGGAAGTAAGTCTCCTTACAAATGTTGCTTGAATTACCCAAACAAGGAAGTGTGTCTCTTTACGAATGTTGCTTGAATTACCTAAACAGGGAAGTGCATCTCTTTACAAATATTGCTTGAATTACCCAAACAAGGAAGTTTGTCTCCTTACAAATGTTGCTTGAATTACCCAAACAAGGAAGTGTGTCTCCTTACAAATGTTGCTTGAATTACCCAAACAAGGAAGCGCGTCTTCTTACAAATGCTGTTTGAATTACTCGAACAAGGAAGGGCGTGTTCTTACAAATGCTAATTTGAGAAATTACAGCCTTTTATATTTAGGCTTTGAAATCCTTGATTTGAAGGTAACATGTGTTCCTATTTCATATAAAGAAAACTTGTGAGTTTAGAAACATGGTGGCTGGTTTGTGGCTTTATCTTTCGCGGCAATGGCTCTTGCCCCCGTTACATTTAACCTTGCTTCCAACCATTAGCATATGTCATCGACTTGCTACATGATTTACCCAAACTCATATTATCAAGAGTGACTCCAAAATAAATATAGTAACTCTACTTTTCCATGATTTTCATATAACCCCCTTAAACCTTGATATTTCCATGAGTTCCCAGACTTTGTCTGTTGACAAAACTTTCTTTATGCCTTATTTCGGCTCACAATCATATCTCTTTCATGTGCTAGCTTTTGTCTTGCTTTATGTAATTGGAGAAGCTGGTAGTCAGTTTTGAAATCTTTTCTCACTTATTTTGACATGGACTTGACTCAAAGACAAGGGGGAAAAATGACAATGATTTCTATTTGGATAAATGACTAAAAAAAACTAAACTAAAAATAAAAAGAAGAAAGAAAAGACAATGAATGTCCCAATTTGAAACAAAGAAACAAAAAATTTATCTAAAAATGACAGTCATCTCTAATGATTATGTCATGTATTTTGGATTAAACTGTCTGATCTTTCCATACGAACTTTCCACCAATTGTTCTTGAGATAATGACCCTGAAACTGAGTTACTTCCTTGGGCCAATTGCATTAAGAGACTTCATTCGACTAGTGGCGCCTTGAAGGGTTTTTACCAACAAGCCTCTCTCATTTTTTTTCTCAGCTTACCATTTTTCTATGGTTTACGTGAGGATTTTCATTAATGAGACTCTGTCATTTTCATTTCTATTAGTTCATTATCGCCTTATGGTGATCGTGAGGATTTTCACTAATAAGGCTCTCTGATTTTTATTTCTCTCAACTTACCATCATCATATGGTGCCCGAAAGGGTTTTCACCAATAAGATTCTCTCATTTTTATTTCTCTCCTAATTTTTATTTTGAGGAAGACAAGTAGTTCCCAAATGCTTCCCAAATGCATCATCATATCCATTACATAATTATCCTTAACATTCTCAAAGATTGATCTGAAGGTCTTTCTTTGGTTGTAACTTGGCTTTTAGATAAGTTTTGAAAGAAAGGATGTCATGAGGCCCAAATGACACTTGAAGTGGTTTAGGACTTACAACTTTTGAATCAACTCAAACAATGAGGATTAACTCATGCCCCAGTTTCTTTTAACTGGGCAATTCTAAATTGAATTCTAAATTGTTTATTCGGTTGGACCGAGCCCGAAGTAGGACAGCCTACGTATCTCACCCCCGAGAGAGGAGAATTAGGTCACGCTTAGTTCCGAAAACTTGTTCTTTTTCTTGATTTTTTTTTATTGATTCTTTTCTCTTTGGGATTTTTCTTGCTATATTTTTCTTGACACTCTTCTCTTTTTTTTCTTTTTGGACACATTTTTCTCTTTTTTTTTTTGAAAATTTTCTAACATTATTCTTTTGCTAGACAATTTCTTTTGAGCTTTGTTGACTCTATCTTGATTCCAAAAGAGGGATATGAAAGAAAATAGAACTAAAGCTCAAATGGGGCAAACAATGGATGACACAACGTTTGGATAACAGAATGAAATGCCTTCGTCATATCAATCCTTGAAAATGTAAGTACACATCATGCAATATGAAGGTGAAATATGAAGATCATTTGGGACATCTTTTACAACATTAACTTTAACTGAGCCTGCGCATCGCTACTTCTTCTGCAAACTCCACCTTTGTTGTACATTCCTCATATCGAATGACTCATCCTTTTGTGGAGCTAATTTTTTTGTTCCTTTTGATGTAGGATCATACATCCACTATTTGACCTAATTGAGACATATCTTTCAATTGATAACCAAGTTATTCTTGAAGTTCTTAAAATAATTGCCTTAATTTTTAAAGAAGGCTTCAACTTGTCACTAAATGTCTCAGCACTCTACCTATTTTCTCAGATGCTCCATTTTCTAACCTTAACCCTCTAAATAAATGTTCATGCTTAAACTGGATTTTAAGATCTGACTAAAAATTCTGCTAGCATGTCATATCACTAGAATCAACATATAATGTACTATGTAAAGAAAATAAACAAACAACCATATTTAAACACAAAGGAAATAAGGATACTCTATTTAATTAAAATGAAAAATAGAAGGGTTTGAACATAACGACAAAGGAACAAAACAAGATAGATTTTGAACTACAACCCTAAAATAATTCGAATAATAGAAAATAAAACAAAACAAACAACCAGACCTCTTCCTAGTAAGGAGAGGGATAACTTCTCAATTGCTCAACCTAACATCTTAGCCATTTGTTTGCATATCAGCATGACTAGAGCATTCCTCACTGTCAATGTTCTGCACCATAATCAATTTGTCTTGAATCATCTTTTCTATTTCTCTTTTCAAAGCACGACAATCTTCAATACTGTAACCATGAACATCAAAATGATATGCACATCATACATTAGGATCAAAACTTCTTGAATGTGGGTCAGGAGTATACCCAAAGAGAGGAGTGATCATCCCCCGCTATACCAATCTCTAGAATAAACTAGCATACGACTCTCCAATTGGTGTGAAACTATCCCTCGACTTCTGCCTCATTTCATTATTTGGATTAAATTGAAAATCAGGCCTAGAAGGGATTTGGTATGTTTATGGAGTTAGAGGATGACTCTGAGGAGTAGGCGTGCGCCATTGTGGGTAAGACGAGGGTTGAACATGTGATTGTGAGTTATATACTGGATATAGAAGTGGGGGAATAAAGTATAATGGATTTTGGAAAAGATTCTGTAGAGCTTGGGCATAAACTTGGGTTTGAGCCTGTGGGTAACGATGGTATGGTCCTCTTGCCTGTGCCTGTCGTCCAACTAGAATGGCAGATGCATCTTCCTCATACTTCTTACCTCCAACACTGTCCGAACCTTTTTGAATTTCTTGAGTAGTCTCTTTGAATGTTGAAAAATTCACAACGCGATCGGTCTTAATTCCATCCTCTATCATCTCCCCCATTTTAAGGACCTCAATAAATGGCTTGCCTAATACAAGTAACAAGTGTTGATAATATGTTTCATCCTGCGCTTGAATAAACACCTCCACTATCTTACTTTCTTTCATCGGCAGTTTCACCCTAGCAGCTTGTTCACGCCATCTAATCACATACTCTCTGAAAGTTTTAGTACTCTTTTTCTTTATATTAGTTAGGGATTTCTCATTCGGAATCAACTCCATATTGTATTGGAATTGCTGCACGAATTCATTAGCCAGGTCATCCCAACTATTCCACTTGTTGATGTCTTAGTCAACAAACCATTCTGAAGCTAGACTTGAAAAACTCTCAGTAAAATATGCCATGAGTAATTCTTCCTTCCCTCTAGAACACCTTAGTTGGTTGCAATAGCGTTTCAAATGTGCTATAGGATCACCATATCCATCTTATTTCTCAAACTTCATCATTTTAAAACCAAGAGAAAGATGAATATCTGGAAACATGCACGATATTTATATGAGACACTTTTGTACCCCCCAAGTCCTTGCAAGTTTTATAGTCAGTTCTAAACTTCTCAATTTTCTGATCATTATAGTCTTCTTATTGTTAAGAGGATCTTCAGGCAGTTGAGTGTAGCTGTAAGGATCAGTCGACTTAAATGTGAGCTCGGGAGCATAATGTTGATCACTAAAAATATTCAATACAGGGTCGCTTGTAGAGTGAGAAATAACAACCATTGGATTGACATTAAAAGCAGGAACTTCAGACGAGGGTGGTGCCGTAAAAGCATGAACAACAGGTGGAGCCGATTATGTGGTAGTTTTGTGTTGAGGAGTGAACAAATGAATATTGGAAGTATTTGGATATTACTGCCCCAGAGTAGATCCTGATGCATATTGTGGCATGTCAACAAAAATAGAAAACTGTGTGTGTGACATTGGAGGCAAACTAGAAAGATATTCCAAATTATCAGCGGGAAATGAAGGAGGTGGCAATCCATTAGCCTAAGCTCGATGCATTTCTATCATTTGCTGCCTTAATTTTCAAATCTCTTCATTAGCTCCTAAATTCTCATTGCCCGAACTCCCTATCTGATCAGTGACAACAAAATCAACATAACTTTCTCTGTGACTTTGTGCAATATGGAGGACCAACCAAAATGCCACAAACCAACCAACCACCTTAAACTAACTGAACAAGATATAGCAAATGTGTTAGATTTCAATCATTTTTCAAAACTTTTTTTCTAATTTTCTTTTGAAAAGATCACCGAACACAAGAAGGGCGCCTACATATCTCACTCCTGAGTGAGGAGAATCAGATGTGCGTAGTTCGTGAAGTCTTGCCAAAATGGTCAATCAAACTCTTTTATTTTTTATTGAAACAAAGTGTCAAAAGAATTGATGAAAATCTTTTTGCATTTTTTAGGTTTAAATCCCTATACAAAATGAAACTTATGGTTACCAAAGAAAAATCTTTTTTGGGTTTTCGATTTTAAATTTCATACGACGATGAAACTTGAAGCTATTAAAGAAAAATCTTTTTGTAGCTTTCTTTTAAAGATTATATGAACACCTATTCTAAATGAAGAGTGAAGAAAATATTTTCAAATTTTTAGATTCTACACAAAATAAAACCTATAATCACCAAAGAAAAAATCTTTTTGGGTTTTCAATTTTGAATTTCATATGAAAATGAAACTTGAACCTATTAAAGGAAAATCTTTTTGTAGTTTTCTTTCAAAAGATGTATATGAAACACCTACTCTAGTAAAAAATGAAGAAAATCTTTTTGAATTTTTGAGATAAGATCCCTGAACCAACAATAGATTGCCTACGTATTTCACTCTCTCGAAAGGAGAATCAGGGGTGCGTAGTTTGTCCAGATAGGACAATTAAGGATTAAACGATCGATTGACCCTAACTTAAGAGACATGACCAAAGACAAACAAATAAAATCTTTTTGGGGTTTTAATCAGACACTTCACATAAAAATGACATCAACAACTATGAAAGAAAAATCTTTTTGGTATTTTTGTTAGATGAAATGTAAAAAACTTCTATCATTTTTTTTGAATTTTCCATTTATAAAAAACTCTTAAAAAAATCTTTTTGGAGTTTTCGAATTGTGAATGCTTACTAAAGAAGATAAAGGAAAATCTTTTTGATGTTTTTTTTATTTTTGACAAATTAGTGCAAAAGGTAAACAAAATCTTTTTGAATTTTTGTTATTTTGAGAAAATAAGTGCAAAAGGTAAGAAAAAATCTTTTTTGGGTTTTTGGATTGTGAAGAACAAAAGTCATAAAAAACTCAAAAAAAAAAAACTACGAAACTCTTTTTTGCTTCACCTTTTCTCTTTTTCCCTTTTTTTTTTTATTTTTTCATGCCTACACACCTTGTTTTAATTCTAGCACATGTTTTTCCCAAATCAGTCCATCAAATGACATACTACCCCCAAAGATGCAAGAATTAGCACATTGGGATGCTTTAGAGGAGAGTCTCCTACAAAGGACTAAGTGGGTCCCGCTAGGTCTCAATATGATGCAGATAAGCATGACCTAAAGACTGACCTACGATAGGGTTTACTAACAAGGCTGTTCGAGGGAGCGTATGATCGATAGTGGCTGATTTGCTTTCCACCCACTCTATACGTTCGACGGCTCCCTCTCCTAAAATAAGGGTGACTCAACTAGAGTTCGTGCGCACAACGTGCACTCCGAGACTTATTGCAGAAAGAATTGACTCGGGTTATGCACATGATGCCAGATATAAAGCTCTAACACATAAGAGAAAAACTATAAACAAAAGCACATAGGAACTCAACAATGATAAAACGAACACAAACGACAACACAAACAATGTTTATACATCCATAATATCAAACTAAGCCGATACAACTCCAAAAAATAAGCTCGAATTTTGAAAACTCCCCAGCAGAGTCGCCAGAGATGTCACACCCTTTTTTTTAACTCCAAAAGATTAATTTTAAGTTCGAAAGGATTTTTATTATTAAAGTGACAAAATGAAGATTGTTTCGAAAAGGATTCATTATATTCAAAACTCAGAGTTGCCGCTTGGCATAAATCGGGTGTGCCAAGTCACCCGTGGATATATTTTTTCAAAATGGTTTTGACTTTGTAAAATGATCCGCGAATAGAGATTCCGGCTACGAAATTCTGTTGACCGAGGGGAAGGTATCAGGCACCCCTTGATCCCGTGGTCCAATCACAATCGCTTGGTAGAGCGTATCGATTAATTTTCTAATTTTGACATTACAAATGTATAAACCACACAAAACACATAAAATAATCAATCAAACACACAAACCAAAATAAATCTAAAATATAGTGTTCAGTTCAATTATACAGTCCAAAATAGAAAATAAGAAAAATATAAATCCTATTCTAACCTACGCTAATCCTAAACTGCGCTTCAATGCTTTACCCGATGCCTCAGGCATTGATCATGGACATCCTTTGCATACACGATACTTCGAGGCATTCCTCGATGAATAAATACAAATGACTACGGGGCATTTCCTGTCTAAATGAATACATTTTTCAAATGCAAAAAAAAAAAGAACATCATTCAACAAACATTCAAACTTACTGAACAATTCATAAGTTCTAAATTTGCCCATCCAAACCTATTGTTTGCTTACCCCGTTTAACCTATCATGATACTATCAAAAAATTGAGAATTAGACGTGAAAGTAACAATAACAATGAATCAAAATAACTAATTTATATTCATTTTTATCAAGTTCTTAATTCCCACCCAATTTTCATTCCTGATCAATTAACCAATTCCAATACAGAATCAACCAATCAAAATGACGACAATCATAGACGATTCAAACCTACTACCAAAATTATATCATCAATCAACACGAACCACACAACTCACAATGTCAACACACCAAATTAAGTAAAAACAAAGAGAAAGAGTTGAAGAATTGGACCTTCAATCAAGCTTTTATTGTGCAAATTATACAGTTGAAAGATGGAGCCGGACCCAAAAATCCTCAACGGATACCAAAGTCTCAACTAGGACCCAACTCCGACACAAACACCTCCGAAATTCGATTCAAACAACAATTGGTGGAAACCAACGAGTAGCCCAACACAAAAAATTAGGAAAAATCGGAGACCCGTGAGACGATTACCAATGAGACTTCGCCGGAATCGGTTCAAACGGCCGATTAGGATTAACAGGTAACGGGAATATGTTTCCCGATGGAGTTACGTCCGAAAATCAAGAGAAACGCTAAGAGTATTGGGGATTTCAGAATTTGGTAGATTACCTCGGTGAGCCGGCGCCGAGTTCAGCGAGATTTTGCCCAAAAAAACTTGAAAAGACAGCCGGATTCTCTCTGACTTTACTTTTTGGTCAAATCGCTCTATTTTTAGTCCATTCTTTGCTCATTTTCCTCCTTTCTCTTCTTTGAGTTTCTCTTATGGCGTGTATATATTCCTTTTAGTGAGGTACGTGTATATAGAAAATTGCAAGAAAACATGTAAACCAACAAAAATAGGTAAAGGGGGGTCACGTGGGTGGGGTGGGGTACTGGGTGAGGTGTCTTAATTTGATGTGAGGAGGTTGTTAATTTGTTATTAAAAGAATCTTGAGGATTAGGTTGGACAGGGATTTGTTATTTTTTGTATTTTTGTGAAAAAGAATTATAGGATGGGGTTGGGGTACGTGGTAAGATGGAGTAAGATGATAAAAAATAATTTTTGATGGGACAAAATTATGTGTATATAATATGTAGTGTTTGCAACCTTTGGCAACAACCATTAGTGGCAATGCATAATGAAGAAATAAACTAATAAAATGTCAAAAATGAGAAAAAAGAAAAATAAGAATAGAGGCCTTAGAAATGTCATATTAGCATATTTATATATACTATCTTAGAATACGTGCATTGCACGTGTATCATGTGTTTTCGATCAGAATTAGAAGGAACCTAAATTGATATAAACCTACTATTTTTTTCTATTTTATGTGTTTTATTTTATTTTTTCTTGAGAAATTATTATCTAAAATCAATCCTAAAACATGTTTAAGACAAAATTAGTGTTCTAGATCAGCATTGCCTATAAGTCGATCCAACTACATGATATTTTTGTCAATGTTCACTTGAATTTTGTCAATGTAGTGAGTCCAAATTGTTGATGTACCCGTAGAATATGATTGGTTATAAGAATGTTGTTGGAGTCATAACATCACGGTAAACAAAAAAACGGTGAACAATAATAACAAAACGAAATTATAAAAAGATTAATAATATATTTAACTCGTCTATTAATAAAACCGTATAAAAATATGACTTAACATCTACCTTTAAATTTAGCTTCGACTATAGACTAAACTATTAACGCCCATGTTGTCGTGAGTAAGTGTCAAAAAAGATAGTACTCCTTTCCTTTCAAGTGTTTTTTGGTAATAAACGACATTTTCTATACCAAAAATGAGTGTTATGTTTAGATTAATTTGGTTGATGGACAATTTCTAAAATTGAGTGTTATGTGTAGACTAATCTGATTGTTGGACATATATATTCCTAAAAATGAGTATTTAGTATATTTGACATACTTTTTATTTAAAATTCTAAGATGAAAAGTATTACTTCCTTCGTTCGCTTTTACATATCATATTTTTATTTGACACATTCATTAAGAAAAATAATTAATAACATAAATATTTTATCATAGTACCCCTATTAAATGATGTTTAGATTGTGTGTCTTGAAATTAATTTAGAGAAAAATTATTTAATGCGAAGGGTAAAATAGGAAAAAGAAGTCTTTTCTTGATATGTCCAAAATGACATGTAAAAGTAGAAATGCAATTAGGAAATTAATGATAAGTAAAAGCGAATAGAGGAACTAGTACTTACTTTTTAAAACTTCACGAGGAGAATTACCCAAAAAATTTAGCTAAATGTGAAAAATAAGGAGTTTTTTTTTCCACATTGAATCTTTAATATTGTGTATTTATGTGTGTTGGTATTTGTTGAGGTTTGGTGTATGAGTTTTGTTGTAGAGAAGCCACGCTATTAGTATTGTAATTATGTCATTACATTAATGTTAAGTCCTTAGTTTAGATGATTCACAAACTTATAGTTAGAGACTTGTTTCCCGGAGACTTTGTGATGACAAAGCTGTTACCACTTAGGGAACAGGTTGAGCTCACCTGTCACTATTACGGTCAACTATCACAGCTGGCACAAAGTACAAAAGTTGGTAGGAAGAGTTGTTGCCTGTTGCCACCTTTTTGTCTCAACCAATGGGATCTCTCCTAGGTTTTCTTGTGACATACTACATATTGCTCATCATTCTCAACAACAAGATCAATGCTTCCATATTATTAAAACTAAATATCTTTTGAAGCTAGATGAAAGACTCCTCTTGCAACAAGGAACTGATTGTTCGTCGAGTTGTATTTTTACTTCTTTGTTGTACTGAGTCTTTGTGTATTGTTCTTAAACTTTTAACTAAGCTTGCTTATGATTATTGTAGATGTTGTGTTGTAACACAAATATCTTGCAATTATCTAGAGTTATGTGATTTTTCAAGCTAGAGTTAGTTTGTTGTGTCCAGTTAGAGTTAGCTGAAGGATAGAACAGTAGAGTTACTATTGAAGTCTCTCCTTGTAATAAAGATATTACTAGGAGAGTAAGGATTAAGAGTTTAATCCTTTAGAGTGGAGTCTATATTCAAAAGTTTTCTTGGATATGGCGTAGCTTAAAAATCATGGAGGTAGGTCAATTTTTTTTATCTCCCTTGAGCAATGAGTTTTCACGTAAAACTCTTATGTATGCTATTTATCTTCCTTATTACTTCTATCATTTATATTGCTATTTTTCTTGATTGATGGTGTCATCTGGGAACTGGTCCCTGAGGTGAGGAGCAACCCACTCCATCCCTTCATTTGGTGTCAGAGCAAGGTCTTTACTTAAAAGACTAATACCTTGGAAGAATCTTGAAAAATGACTGCTCCTCCAAATCTAGAAGAAGGCAAGTCTACCACCATACCCCCAGGATTTAATGGTGAATACTATGGGTGGTGGAAGACAAGTATACATGACTTCATCATTGCTGAAGACTCCGAGCTATGGGATTTCATAGAGGATGTCCTTTTTGTTCCCACAAGAGCAGTGAATATTGGTGATGTAACTGCACAAGTCCCTAAGACCAAGAAGGAATTTGATGATACTGACATGAAAAAAATAGAAAAGAACTACAAGGCCAAGAAGATCCTTGTGTATGGTATTGGTCTTAATGAATACAATAGGATCTTTACTTGTCAAACTGCCAAGTAGATCTGGGATTATCTTCAGACATACCATAAAGAAACTACTCAGGTTAAGCAGTCCAAGGTGGACATGTTGGTAAATCAGTATGAGACCTTCACTATGTAGGAAGGGGAGTCCATTCAAGATATGCACCACCAGGTTCACTATTATAACCAATGAGTTGTATTGTCTTGGTGAAGTTATTCCAACTCACAAGCATGTCAGGATATTCTCGAGTATTCTGCCAAAAAGATGGTAAATCAAAGTTGATTTTATCACTGAATCCAAGAATCTGAATAAAATGGCAATGGATAAGGTCATTAGGAATCTCAATACCTAAGAGATATTAAAGAAACTTGGAAGTTAAAGGTTGATCCCAAGGTTGAAAAGAATTTGGTCCTTAAGGATTCAAAATAAACTACTAATGCTGAAGAAGATGAAACAACCTATATTGCAAAGAGGGTTGTCAAAGCCTTGAGAAAGTCAGGGGATTTACCTAAGAAAGGAGATTCTAGCGGGGTTCTAAAGGAAGGAAAAAGAAGTGACACGTGTCATAAATGTTCCAGGCTTGGTTACTATATTAAGGACTTCGCTAAGCATAAGATAGAATGAAAGGCATATGCTAAGTAGGTTGCTGGTAAAGAAAAAGGCAAAGATCAGGTTCCTATAAGGTTTAGCAAGAAGGCTGAAGCAGACAATGTTGTCAATCAAGTGTTGGTACCCTGTTAGGGTGACTCCTGTAGTGGTTCAGATGATTCAAAATAAGGAGAAAATGTTTCCATGATGGTAATGGAAGATAAAGTATTAGATTTTGATACAAGATGAAAATACGAACAACAAAATAACACAAAACACGAAAATAATGAAAAAATGAGACAAAAATGTAAAAAAATCACCGATAAATACCAACCTCTTACGAGGACCCTGCGGGAACAAATTCCCGAGCAACCAACAAGAATGAATTTTCAAGAAACCCATGTTTCTCACAAATCCATAAAGATCCCAACAAGCTTCAATTAAAAACACTCGCAAGTGTATCTCAAAATATCATTTATCAAGTATCTCTAAAATGAAGAGGGTCCTAGCTATTTATAGGACAAAAGGACTTTATTATAACTCGGGCCCAAAAGTGACCCTAAATGCAACTTGGTCCCAAAAGTGACCCAAGAGAAAAAAAAATACAAATGGACGCCCATACCCTGTCGAAACCCAAGCTAAGTGTTGCTCAATGCTCCATTGGATGACATCATCAAGTATAACTTCTCCCGTGCTCCAAGTTATCATCCATACATGATATTGTTCTTGTGGGATATTAAAAGGGGTATTCCAAAGTCATGGATTTAAATCCCTTGTGTTAGCCTCGAATTATATACTCAAAAGTGTTGATGCCAATTTGGATTGTATTATCCGCCCCTTCTTGAAAAGGATTGGACCTCAAATATAATTTTTTTGATGACGTGCCATCACACTTCTCAAGTTTGGAATCCTTTGATAAGAACTTCATGTGACCTTTAAGCTTATGTTCATAAGGCACTCTCCTTGTCTTCTCCTTTGAAGGTGATGATTCATGATCCTGCTCAAGAGGAGAAATGATACTAAGCAAAATGCTAGTATATTTGTTAGTGAATAGCGAAGGCCTACGGTTGGAAGTGTGATATCTTAATTGGAATTGGCTTGGTTGGACAATGTGGGGCTCGGTTAGTAGTCGGTTAGGTTAAGGGAACATGTTCTTAAGGCAGATTCGAATGTGGTCTTTGATAGTGGGATGTTTGGATTTGTGGATATCCTTAATAGTGTGGGTAGTAGGGTGTTTGGGTTTTGGGATATCTTTGGGTAACTTGGTAGTTTGATACTTGGTTTTGGGGAGATTGGGGAAGGGTTTGGGGTGTTTTTTGGTGTAACTGTAGAGGTTAGGGTACATATCGTGGGGTTTGAGGAGTAAGACATATCACCTTTTCCATTTCCCCTTCATGTGTGACCCATCCTCCTTCCAACCATTCACTTCTTGTCGCAAACCCATGATGGCTTCCTAAAGAGTATCAAATTGGGCCCATCTTAGTGTAGGTTGAGTCTCAAATCCCAGTGCCATGGCAATGGATGACTCAATTAAGAAATAAGGACTTGACTCAATGAAGATGAAGTAGAAGAAACAATAAAAAAACACAAAGAAAGAATAAAAAGAAAATGGACACAAAAACCCATTAATCAACTAATAGATCAATTATTAGTTGATAATTAATGTTTAAAAATAAAAGAAAGAAGTTTAAGGATCAAGAAAGAAACTAGAAATCCAAAGATGAGCTTACTAAAAATCTTTCCAAAGTGTTGACTAGGGTGACGATGGGGATAGAAGTCATCACTGAGGTGATAACTTATCAAGGTTGTCGTCAACCCTAAGTAGAATAGGTTTGGCTTAGGTAATGACTAGAGTGATAGGTTATCACCTATTTGACGACTAGCTTGACGACTTGTTAATAGCCGTCACCTCTAAGAAGTATTGTTAACGACTAAGGTGATAGATTATCACCTAGGAGATGAATAGAGTGATAACTCATCACCTTATAAACGAATAGAGTGATAACTTATCTGTAATACCCTATATTTTTCTCGGTCTCTGGAAAGCTTACGACTCATCCCATAAATCGTAAAGACTCTTACGAGTCGTATATAGCAAGTTATACCCAAGTCAATATGGGATGATTTGACTTCTGTTCAAGTTATGAGTTGACCCTAGAAGTAGTCAAGTAAGGTACAGTAGATAATACAAGAAACAATTCTCATGTTTTGATAGCTTTATAAGTTACTTGTACATATATTAAGTCCTCAAATAGCTCCTATCTCATAAACAAGTCAAAACCTCCCTTAGCGATTAAATTCTTGGGATGTACATAACTATAGTCATCTTACAACGATCATAACTTTTGTTATACTAATAAATTTTTAACTCAAGACCCACCAACAAATAGATAATTGAATTATCTTTCCAACGATACAAATTTTTTCTTAATCCAATTTTGGGGTGAAAAGTTATGGCCAAAATACTGAAGCATTGTCAAAGTTGTATCGCACGCTGGTCAGCAAACGGGCTGCCAGTCTAACTCTTACCCAAACCATATGAGTCATATGGTAGACCCGTAAAGACTGTCGAGAATTATTTGTAGAGTTTAGTTTAAAGTCTTTTTGGTCTTTTCCCCTCTTGTAACCCCCAAACACGACTTATAACCCTCCAATAAGCATTATTTTCCTCTTCTTTTCAATAGATTAACAACATTTGCCTCCTCTCAATATCAAGAGCATAAAATTAGGGTTCCTCACCCAAAATTCATCCTTCAAGTCCCAAGATTCAAATTCAAGAATATCAAGATTAGGGTTCCTCTCACTAATTCATTCTTTAAGTTTGAAGGGTTAAAATCTCTTCCCAAGATCAAGAAATTCAAGCTTTCTTCCCCAAGAAATTCAAGAATTCAAATTTCAATTTCAAAATTTCTTCAAGAAGTCATCTAATTAAGGTATGTGAGGTATTCATCAATGGGTCCCTTTCACTCATTGAGAGTTTTAAAAGTATGAATTTTATTCTATTTTATGAAATTATCCTTATAATTTATGAAGCAAATCCATAAACTTCTTAGTAACTCAAATTCAAGTCATATCAATATGTGTTCCAATGTTATTCAAGTCACTTTATGTTTAGATTTCAATTTCCCTTGTCTTAGTCCCTTAATTTCGTGATAAATCCACAAGTAATGAATTTAACCATGTACCATACCATGTCATGTTAAACAATCTAATAATACTAGTGTCAATTCAGTTAGGAGTAGGATTTAGCACCGAACGAATGTAGGGATGGAGGCTCCCCCGTCAATTAGGTAGAGGCGTTAGTAGCAGTCCCTAAATTCCAAAACTATGTAGCCACCGTATGATATGAGGGGCCACCTGTCAATTTTGTCTTGATTTCTTCTTAGAGGTCACCCATCAGTTTAGGCTTGAAACCCTGGTCCTTCGGGGCAACAGATTAGTGGATCCATACAACCATGTGTTAGTACACATGGCAAGGTACTGAAACCCTTCCACCTTGTGGCATGTCGGTTATATGTGTCCCACAGTTTTAGTTAGTATTCAGTGTATCCAAGATCAAGTTTGCTTGACCAAGTGTAAATATTTTAGGTTTTTAGTTATACAGATTTCAGTCTTTCAAATTATAGATAATTTTTGAAAACACGTTTATGTTTGGTATTGCATTCTCAGTTTCACATGTGCATGTTTTCATGCTCAGTAACTATACGTGACCCTCAGTTCAATTTTACAGCATGTTCAGCTTTACATGAGAATTGCATACAATACTCATGTTTTATCGCCTCCTAGATTGTAGAATTATTTTTAGTTCATGATTTATAAATCTCATTATGATTTACAGTTTTCCACGTATACCCATGTTTTTAATGTATGTTTCAGCAAATAACTCACAACCTCAATTTTAGAGCATGTTTTAAATACTTTCATGATTTAGTGCATGTTTTCATATACTCAGTACATTCCAAAGTACTGATCCATATATATGTCTATGTGCTACATTATCTCATAATGTAGATACCAGTTGTAGCCCACACATCATAATTAGACAGTTTGCAGCTTCCAACCAGCAGGTGATGAGTTCTCTTGTTTTGGGGACTCCAGTCAGTTGTAGTTCATGTACTTTATTTTGATTATTCATATATATTGATTAGTGGTAGTTGGAGGCATGTCACAACTATCTATAGTTAGTAAGTAGAGGCTTCATAATGGTCAGTCAGAGTCATTCATGTAATTCAAGTTCATTCTTTAATTTTATCATGTTGTAAACTTTATCAGTATTATATTTATTTAGACTTTCTCATGATCATGTTTCCGCTTAGTAAATTTAGTTTTATACAATTTAATTAGTTGCTAAAGTAGTATGCTAGATCATGGGTTAGATAGGGATCACTTGTGGTTCCGAGCATCATGTTATAATTGGAGGGTGGTCTTGGGTCCGGACAAACTTGGTATCAGAGCACAGATTTCAAGTGTCCTAGGGTGGCTACGAAGTTGTGTCTAGTAGATTCTTGCAGAATGGTATGGAGACATCTGTACTTTGAGATGTTACAGGGCATTTAAGAATTCCTTTTGGTTCATGTCTCAGATCGTGCAGTAGAAGTTTTCTCTAAGAAACTTATCCAGATTCTTATGTTACCCTAGAAGTCATCAAGTAAGGTATGAGTCGTATGAATATAATCCGTATTGTCAGTAGTATAGGCTCCCTAAGTTCTATCCAGCTTACGAGTAGTGGCTGCAAGTCGTATAGACATGTTACGAGTCATAAGATTTGAATCTTACCCTGACCAACAGACAATCCAAGAATCAAGCCTCATGTTTTGATAGCTTTATAAGTTACTTGGACATATATTAAGTGCTCAAATAGCTCCTAGATCATGAACAAGTTCAAACCTCCCTTAGCGATTAAATTCTTAGGATGTAAATAACTATATTCATCTTAAAATGATCATAACTTTTGTTATACTAATAATTTTTTAGTTCAAGACCCACCAAAAGATAGATAATGACTTGAGTTACCTTTCTAATGATATCAATTTTTCCTTAATCCGATATCGGGGTGAAAAGTTATGGAAAAATACTGAATCACTATCAAAGCTGTATCGTACACTGGTCAACATACTGGTTGCCATTCTAACTCATACCCAAACTATACGTGTTATATGGTAGACTTGTAAAGACTGTCGAGAATTGTCAGTAGAGTTCAGTTTAAGGTTTTTTTGGTATTTTACCCTCTTGTAACCCTTAACCACGGCTTATAACCCTCCAATAAGCATTATTTTCCTCTTCTTTTCAATAGATTAACAACACTTGCCTCCTCCCATTATCCAGAACATAAAATTAGGGTTCCTAACCTAAAATTCATCCTTCAAATCCCAATATTCAAATTCAAAAGTATCAAGATTAGAGTTCCTCTCACTAATTCATCCTTTAAGTCTCAAGGGTTAAAATCTCTTCCCAAGATCAAGAAATTCAATCTTTCTTCCCCAAGAAATTCAAGAACTCAAATTTTAATTTCAAGATTTCTTTAAGAAGTCATCTAATTAAGGTATGTTGGGTATTCATCAATGGGTCTCTTTCACTTATTGAGTCCAAAAACTCTCTTGAAGTTTTAAAAGTGTGAATTTTATTCTATTTTATGGAATTATCCTTATAATTTATGAATCAAATCCATGAACTTCTTAGTAAATCAAATTCAAGTTATGTCAATATGTGTTCCCATGTTATTCAAGTCACTTTATGTTTGAATTTCAATTCCCCTTGTCTTAGTCCCTTAATTTCGTGATCCTTAAGTAATGAATTTAACTATGTAAATATGTTGTTTTTCCTATGTTCAACACATCCTTACGTTAAATTTTGTTATCATAATTTGGTAATCATTCAGTGCTGATAGGTTATGAATGAATACCTGATATCTATCTGTCTTTACATGATTTTCTTTTTCAAGAAATATATCAATCAGACTCTGATTTTTAGTACCACATTCAAAATATCATATTCATACTGAGCTTTTACAATTACCATTCCATGTCATGTTAAACAACCTAATAATACCAGTGTCAGTGCAGTTGGGAGTAGGATTTAGCATCGAGAGAATGCAGGGATGGCTACTTTTTTAGTAGAAACTCCTCTTTGGTTTAGTTCATATTCAAATTTCTCTAGCGGAATTAGACTTTCATTTCTATTTCTTCAAATCCAGTCGGCTCCCCGTTAGTTTAGGCAGAGTCGTTAATAGCAGTTCCTAAATTTTAGAATTACGTAGCCAGCATAGGATAACTTTCTCTCAGGGTTCACCCATCAGTTTAGGCTTGACACCCTGGTCCTTCGGGGAAACAAGTTAGTGGATCCACGGAACCATGTGTTAGTACCCGTGGCAAGGTATTGATACCCTTCCAACTGAGGTTACAGGTTGGGCCCCAATTAGCTCAGATTATGGCATGTCGATTATATGATACCTCCCACAGTTTCAATAAGTATTCAGTGTATCCCAGATCAAGTTTGCTTTACCAAGTATAAAGATTTAAATTGTTCAGTTATACAAATTTCAGTCTTTCAGATGACAAATTATTTGAGAAAACACATTTATGCTTGGTCTTACATTCTCAGTTTCACATGTTCATGTTTTCATGCTCAGTAACTATACGTGACCCTCATTTTAGTTTTACAACATGTTCATCTTTACATGAGATTTACATACAGTATTCATGTTTTACCGTCTCCCAGCTTATAGAATTATTTTTAGTTCATGATTTCTAAAATCTCATTATGACTTACAATTTCCACGTATATTAAAGTTTTTAATATATGTTTCAGCAAATAACTCACAGCCTCAGTTTTAGAGCTTGTTTTAAATATTTCCATAATTTAGTGCATGTGTCCATATACTCAGTACTTTCCAAAGTACTAATCCACATATATGTTTCTATGATACATTGTCTCTGTAAAACCCCGTGAAAATCCTTCACGTTCCATAACCTAGTTGCATGCGTATAGAGTTAAAAACTTGAAATTTTTCAAAGTGTACAAAGGACTTAGAATCATTTTTAGCTTCTAAACTTCAGAGATTTTATTTTCAACCTTCCCGACCTCCGTTTCTTGATTTTTTTAGTTGATATGCAATGGGGAAAGTCAAGAGTACGTTTTGGGTGAGTTTCAAAAATTTTAGATGAGCTTAAGGGCGCATTTGGAGTTGCAATACAGTGAGCCTCCATGATTAGGTCGCGGCGCCTCGCTTATCCTATTTCCTGGGAGTTAAACAATGCTATAGGCAAGGCGGTGCCTTTCTTATTATGGAGGACAACCAAGGCAGCGCCTTGCCTAGCGTCTTGGCCTTTTCAGTTTTTTCCCGAGCTGTTAAGGGTGTTTTGGGTATTTTCAACCCTTTATTCATCTTAAACATGGGATTTAATCTCAAATAAACCAAAATACATTTACTTCTATCAAATTTTCTCAAGAACACTTTCAAGGGTTTCAAACCAAAATCCAAATAACTCAAGATTCAACCGTGGGTTTTCGAGATTGATTGAAGATTTGGAATCCCCAAACCGTAGGCTTCAAGAATCATTCCTTAATTTTCTACTTTGAGGTACGTAAGGTTGTCCTAAATTTCATGGGCATGATTTTGAAAAGAATTTACACAATACTTTAATATTTATACAAGTAGATATGTTATTACAAGTGGGGTTTTCGTTTTAATATCAATAACATATTTTATGATATGATTTTGAAAAGAATATTGAAATATCATGGGTTTCTTTGCTTGAATATATTTAAATTGTTGAATTGTGGACATGTGACTTGAATTTCCAAGGATGAGAAGAATATAAAATGTGAACTCTTTAAATTTCCCCATGATAATGTTTAAGTATCCCATATGATATTTGTGTTAAATTATAGAGAGCAAGAGTTTTGCAACTGCTATTATACTACTTTATATATGATAAAAATTCTTGAATTATTATATGTTGAGAACCATTGTACATGTATTTGATGTGTGTGGAAGTCTTATGTGTGTGCATGTTGTGAATGGCATAAGGAGTTAGAGAATTGATGTGGTACTGATGAATTGCACGTCGGGGTATGACGATACCCCACAGAGTATAATGTATGTTTTTTATTGAATCAAGCTTAAAGCTTAAATTTATGTGAGTTAGGTGGTTACCCGAAGAAATCATGAGTCGAATGACTCTATGCTGGAAACCGTTAATTCGCCAACACGGGAACTTGGTACCCTGCTATATGATCTTGTGTACCTAGTATTATATCATCCCAAACTGGGACTAATGGTTAGGAACCCTGCTTTATGATCTTGATCCCAACCATGATATGTAGACTTGATTTGGGATTGGGACACCCTGCTGTATGATCTTGTGTGTTCTTTCTCCCCTCACTTATACTCCAATCTTGGTGGCAGTCGGAATTTGACAGTTGATGAAAATGTGAAATTGTAGGATATACCACCTAGCTCAGTAGTGCTGAATTATTGTTGAAAAATCATTATACTATGCCCATGTGTTCAAACGATTTTTACATTAAAGTGCTTTTATAATGGCTATCACATATGTTGTATAATAGTTGTATTTTATTTTTGGATTTTTTACATTAAAGTGCTTTTATAATGGCTATCACATATGTTGTATAATAGTTGTATTTTATTTTTGGATTACTCTGCGTATAAGTACAACTGTATTGACCCCCTACAGGTTCTGAGACACAATATAGGGGTCCTGATAAGCAGTAGATTTCATCAAATAGAAGTGCAGAGTCTAGTTGGTGAAACTTTTATATTATAAAAGGCCTATTTATTTTCAGACATTGATCATTAGTTATGGTTTTGGTCTACGGGGGCATTGTCCCAGTTTTCAGATAGTTGTTATTGATCATGTAGTAGAGATTTCGCAGATGGTTTTCAGATGTTGTTAGTTGGTATTGGATGTCATACTCCATTGTTGAATTTATTTCAAACTTATGACCATGATTCCGTTTTGTCATATATTTCCACATCTTCTTTTATTATATGAATGTTGTACATGATTACCATACAGATAAGGGCATCTGGGCCTTCATGGTTTGGGATGTCCGTCACGGCCAGGGCATCGATTTGGGTTGTGACATCCTCATAATGTAGGTAACAATTGTAGCCCGCATATCATAATTAGACAGTTTGCAGCGTCCAGTTAGCAGGTGATGTGTTCTCTTGTTTCGGGGACTCTAGTCAGTTATAGTTCATGCACTTTATTTTAATTATTCATATGTATGTATTATAGGTAGTTGGAGGCATGTGCCAGCTATTTATTGTCAGTATAGTAGAGGCTTTATAGATATTCAGTCAGAGTCATTCATGTAATTCAAGTTCTTCCTTTAGTTTCATCATATTGTAAACCTTATCAGTATTAAGTTTATTCATACTCTCTCTTGATTATACTTCCGCTTAGTAAATTTTGTTTTTATACAATTTAAATCAGTTGCTCAAGCAGTATGCCAGATAATGGGTTAGCTTTGGATCACTTATAGTTTTGAGCACCATGTTATGCTAGCGGGTAGTCTCGGGTCGTGACATTATCACCTGGTTGACGACTATAGTGATGATTCATCAATGAAATTATCGCTCCTTAGCAGATTGCGTTCCAAATTATTGGGTTATTGCAGGTTGATGTTGGATTTATTTATGCACTCTAGTGTTACCATTCTAGCTTATTTTGCCTTTTTTTGAGGATAACTTGTGTGCTTAAGGTGTTTAAATTAATATAAATAAGCATATAAGTGATAGAGTATGCAAAGTGTATTTCAAACAAGTTTGGGTTTAATTGGATCACTTAGAGTTCAATCGATGAAACTAGTGTTACTAGCTTGAGCTAGGTGTAGGTCTAGTCTCTTTTGTTGGATTCTATGGTGTTTAATATGCTCAAATAGCTTTAATGGTGATATTATATATGGGAAAACTTGTTAGTAGTGTACAAAGTTCAAGAGAATCAAGTAAGAGTCGAAACATGAAGTGGAAGATATTGAAAATTTACCTAGTCTAAGCTCTTGTTTTGATTTGTCGTGATGGATGTGTGTTGTTTGACCCTCTAATTCGTGTGGTGTGTTCTTGTAGAATCCTTTATGAGATGTTTATGAAGATATATAGATGCATTGAAGGCTGGAAAACCAGGGGAAAGACACCACAAAGTCAAGGATAAATGGAAAACTATGGGAAAGACACTTAAGCAATTTTCGAGAAGCAAATTCCAGAGAGCTGTCGCTATAGGGGTCACGTCGCAACCCCCATTTGACTCATTCCAACCTTGCGTCATGACCCCTAATTGAAACAACCAGCTAGTGTGTTTCACCCCTAGTCAAGTCATGCAACCATCACGTCGCAACCCCCCTCCAAACATAGCCAAAAAGTGCACTTTGAATCCTATACAGATTGGGCTTTGTTGTCTACCGTAAATACATCTTTGTACATATTTCTATTCATATTTTTACATATTAGAGAATAAAGGAGGCTACTAAAAATTTATCTCTTAGGTTTTATTATTTTAATTTAGCTCATACATGTTCTTAGTCATTAATTACCACCTTGTGATTACAATTATGACTATGCGTGACTAAATGCCCTCTTCTAGGGTTGAAGTTGAATACAAGAGTACTATTGTTTTGATTTTACTTTATTGATTTGCTTATCATTGTGTTTGTGTGTTCAATCTTATTTTAACTATTTTAAGGCTTGATTACCCTTAGAATACACCTATTATCAACTTTGTGAACTCGGGAGAGGAAATATGGAGATAGAATATGGGATTGAACAAAGTATGGTTCATAGTCTTTAATAAAATAAGGAATATGAATTAACGTCTAGAACAGGGATGCACTTATAGGTCTTACTTGATTCAATAGTAGGATGATAGCGTTAAAACACTTAATTGGATTATTACATCCCTGCTCAATGATATAGTTGTAATGTCTACATTAGGTAATTGGTTAGAGGTCGAGTGACCATGATCATGTGATTAACCATACGAATTGACAACCACGATAAGTGAATTGATGAAGAAAAGTCAATAACATAGTACGATTGTTCAAAGTGCTTCAACCGTAGGTTTTGCTCCTATTGATTGTCCAAGATCTTTATTTTACACACTATTTACTTTACTTGTAGTTTACAAACTCCAATTTCTCTTTTGGTTACTTTTGCACCAGTTGAATCTAAATTGTGAACAAAAATAGAATCGTTGTTTAACCAAGTCCCTGTAGGATCGATACTTGGCTTTAATTAGGCCCCTTTACTACTTGATTAAACCATGTACACTTAAGTGTGTGCTTGGGTGCAGTCAATTTCTTGGCACCGTTGCCAGGGACTTGCAATAGGCAACTATTTTATTTTAGTTTTTCTCTTAGATTTCTTTGGTGTTTTTATGCTTGGTGTTGGTTTTGTGATTGTAGTAAATAGGTTTTAAGTTTAGAAAGTTGGCAAGGGATAGGGATTTAGTTGAACCAAAGCCTAAACCTGAACAACACTTCTATCAACGAAGGAGAGACGCAATTTGTCCCCCAATTTCCATAAATAGAAGAAGACCAAGTAGTTCCTGCTCTAATGGTTGAAGAACAAGCAGCCCGCATGACCGTAAGAGAAGTGGAAGTCCCACTTCCAATGAACTTGACTTCCCCAGTTAAAAGACCGACTACTGGCGGAATTTTGAGTTAAAGCATAACATAATGCAGCATCTTATCAGCAGTGGACAGTTTGCAGGGCTTTCACACAAGGATCCACAAGTTCGCTTGTAGAATTTCATTGAGCTTACTGATACATTCATTCCGACTGGGGTCAATATATATTATGTGAGGTTGACCCTCTTTCCCCATTCACTGTTGGGTAAAGCAGAAAGGTGATTAAATGTGGAGCCGGCCAATTCAATCATATCATAGGATGGCTTAGCCATAAAGTTCCTCATTAAATTCTTTCTATCTGGCAAGACTACGAGACTTCGCAGTAAGATAGTGAGCTTTAAACATAAACCAGATGAAAACTTCTATTATGATTGGGAATGCTTCAAGGATCTTCTTTGAGATTGTCCACATCACCAACAATCTAATGAGGTACTTGCTCATACTTTTGTAGAAGCACTTGATCACAATACGAATATTTTTGTAGATTCAGCCGTAGGTGGTCAAGTGGTGGAGTTTACTTATGATGAGATGTACACATTATTAAAACACATAGCTCAAGGAAATCCAGAATGGCATTTAGATTCGAGGAGCACTACAAAGAAAATTACGGGTGTATTGGAGGTGGACCAGTTTACTACCTTATCAACTTAGGTTTCTGTATTACAAAATTTGATAAACACCCAGTTCAGCAGCATGAAATTGGGAGCAACATAACCTACAGCCACAGTCAATGCCATCCAACAAGCTGTAGGTTGGTGTGAAGTTTGCGGTAATAGTGGCTATTCAGTGGCCATGTGTGCATCCAATCCATAATCAGTAATGTCTATGGGTAATTCTCAAAGGCCAAATTATGGTAATGCTTACAACATGAAGTGGTAGACTCCACCGTGGAACGCACAACAACAATAAATTCATCAACCACATGCACAAGGGAATCAATCAACTAGCAATATGGAAGAGATGTTGAAGAAACTTCTAGCTATTCAGACGCAATTGGCTACAGACATGAAAAATTTGCAAGCGGCTCATAGAAGCTTAGAGATTCAATTGGGGTAGATACAACAAACATTAAATGCTAGGCCACAAGGTGGTTTGCCAGAAAATACAAAAAATCCAAAGTAGGTTATGGCAATCACCTTGAGAAGTGGTAAAAAGCTTCAAGGAGAACCTCCAAAGGCAACTAAGAAGGTAGATAATGATGTGGTAACTTCACAGGTTTCCGTAAACATTTCGGAAGAATCAAGAAAGTCTGAGTACTTAAAAACTAAAGTTGCTAAACCAGAAGGAAAGAATGCATCGCCATTACCCTTCCCTCAGAGGAAAATTAAAATGAAGGAGGATGTAATGTTTAAGAAGTTCTTTGATATATTTACCGAGCTGGACATTAATTTACCTTTGTTAGATGTTTTGTAGGGTATGCCCAAGTGTGAAAAGTACTTTAGGCATAGGTTGCTAATAAGGTGAAATTGCAGGATATGGGGGGTGATAACACTCACTGAAGAGTGTAGTGCTATAATGACATAGAAAATCCCTAAGAAATTGAGGATCCAAGGAAGTTTACTCTCCCTATTCCAAATGGGAGTATAGTGATCCATGCACTGAGTGACTTAGGGGCTCGCATAAATCTAATTCCCCTATCTTTGTTTGATACATTGGGCTTGGGAAAGCCTAAATCTATCAAGGTGGTTTTGCAGCTAGCAGACGGATCCATGGCATATCTAGAGGGAATAATAAATGATGTCCTCATAAAGGTTGGTAAATTTGCTATTCCTGTTGACTTTATTTTTCTTGATTTTGAGGCAGACGAATAGGTACCAATTATCTTGGGGCATCTATTCTTAGCAACTGGAGGAGCATTGATTGATGTTAGAGAAGGAACGCTCAAAATGAGGTTAGAGGATGAAGAGGTGGTATTTGATGTTTACAAAGCAGCCATAATAACGTCCCTCTATAAATATTTGTGTATGATCAATGTGATTGAAGGGGACAAGTGTGGGGTGGTTAGTCCACCAAAGACCCCTTTGGACTACCTGATTGAACAGCCTAAGCTTCTACTGCCTAAGCCTGATTTGATGCAAATTGATGAGCCTGAAAATGCTAAAGTTGAGGAATCTACTACTTTTGAAAATTCACACCCAAGAGGGGTGAAGAGAATAAGAAAATGGAGACCAAGCATGAGAAAGAGAATGACTAAGTCGTTAGTTGGGTCGTGCCGTGATACTAAATTAGGCGTTGCTTGGGAGGCAACCTAAGTTAAGTAGGTATATTTTATTTTCAGTTTTTAGTTTTTATTTCATGTAGTTTTTGTTTTTTATTAAGTCACAGGTTAATGGGAAGTATGAGTACCATAAACCTAAGCTAAAGAGCATGACAAAGACTGAGTGTGGGGTCCCACTAATCCTACAAATACAAAAGATGCTACAAGTTAGGCCTAGAGCCTCAGGAAGTATTTCTATCTCTTACTTTTAAGTTCACTTTGGGGACAAAGTAGATTTTTAAGGGGGTGGGGGATTCCTAAATTTTGGCTCAATTTAAAATTTTTGGTGTAAGATATTCTTGTTGGTGATATTTTTGATTGCATAGTGCAAGTATTTTGTTTAGTAAAAGCATGTTGAATGAGTGAATTACTATTTTTGAGACTCTTAGGCTCAATTTAGTGACTCTTGCACTTTAGGCTTAAATTTGAATTCATGCTATTGTTTGGTTGAGATTCTATGATGATCTTATATGAGTCAGGCATGTGCCATGTATGTGTGAGGTATTCGTATATTCCATGTTGCATGTGATGTCTAGAACTTTCCCGGTGTGTGTGCAAAGTGAAATAAAAAAATGTTAGTTTAGGAGATGATTTAGGCATTTCTTTGATAGCCTTTTTTTATACCTTCTATTTGTCCTACCCTTTGCGCTTAATCTTAGTCAGCCCCGTTGAGCCTTTAGCTTTTTCTTTGGCAACCTCATATGTAGCCTAATCCCTTCTTTAATAGACTAAAATTTGATCCAAAAATCTCTTAAGTAATTTAATAAAAAATAAATTGAGTGAGAAGTTTGAAAAATAAGAGGAGGGAGGTGAAATTGAAGCACCAAAACAAATAGTTACTGGTGTATATAATTTTTGTGTTGTGGTTGGGAGTTGAGTGATGAAAAGAATAAAATATTTTCAAAGTGAATAATTTATGCATAGCATGCTCCCACCATAGTGTTTGTGAAAATACTTAAATAAGAAGGGGTAAAAATAAAAGAATAGGGTGGATAAAAGTTGTGTAAAGTGGTTGTTGGAGATTGGTTATAATTGATAATGTGTTGCATTAAAGTTCTTTGGAGAATAGTCACTATTCCAAAATAGTTCCTACGCATCCTTTAGCCTTCATTACAACCCGAAAAAGTCCTATTTGATCCTATACTTGACATTCTGAGATTAGTGGAGCACTACACTAAGGGCAAGCCTATGGTTCATTGTGTGTGACTTGTGAATTCCTTGTGAGAGTGAGTGTGATTTGATTCTTGTACCCATTATCTAAAATGCATTATTAAGAGTGATTATGGGAAACTCTCTTGATGTGAAAGGCACTTGTTTGATGAATGTGGGTGGTTTTGTATGATGTCCTTGATTGAATAAAAAGCATGAGTTTGCCAACTAGGTGAATCAATTCTTGAGGCTAGGATGTTTTGAAGTAGCGGTCTTGAGCTTTCAACTGTGTATAACATGCTTAGTATAGAAACTTACATTCTGTGTAGTCATTGTAGCACTAGCTTGAGTGTCTTTATTTAGTAGAAGTGTAGAGTCTCTCCAACTTATGATGCTTAAAGAGTTATTCGAGGGCGAAAAAGGCTTTAAGTAAGGGGTGGTGATGTTGGGTGTATTTATGCACTCTAGTAATACTATTCTAGCTTCTTTCACCTTGTTTTGAGGATAACTTGAGTGATTAAGGTGTTAATATTAATATAAATAAGCATCTAAGTGATAGAGCGTGCAAAGTGTATTTTAAACAAGTTTGGATTTAATTGGATCACTTAGAGTTCAATTGATGAAACTAGTGTTACTAGCTTGAGCTAGGTGCGTGTCTAGCCTCTTTTGTTGGATTCTATGGTGTTTAATGTGTTCTAAATGGTTTTAATGGTGATATTATATGTGGAACAACTTGTTGGTAGTGTACAAAGTTCAAGCGAATCAAGTAAAGATTAGAAACATGAAGTGGAAGATCTTGGAAATTTGCCTAGTCTAAGCTCTTGTTTTGATTTGTCATGATGGATGTTGTATTGTTTGAACCTCTAATTCCTATGGTGTGTTCTTGTAGAATCTTTTGTAAGCTGTTTATGATGATATATAATTCATTGGAGGATGGAAAACCATGAGAAATACACCAAAAAGTCAAGGATGAATGGAGGGATGTCCAACACTTAGGAAATTTTCGAGAAGCAAATTCCAGAGAGGTGTCGCGTTAGGAGCGCGTCGCGACCCCCATTTTACTTAAGACAGGCTCGTGTTGTGACCGTCAATTGACCCAACCAGCTAGTGAGTCATTACCCCTAGTCAAGTCATGCAGGCATCACGTCGCGACCCCCCTTCAAACATAGCCAAAAAGTGCACTGTGAATCCTATACGGCTTGGGCTTTGTTTTCTACTATAAATACATCTTTGTACATATTTTTACTCATCTTTGGACATATTGGAGCTTAAAGGAGGATGATACAACTTTATATCTTGGTTTTTTATTATTTTAATTTAGTTCATACTTGTTCTTAGTCGTTAATTACCACCTTGTGATTACGATTATGACTATGCGTGACTAAACGCCTCTTCAGGGGTTGAGGCCAAATACATGAGTACAATTTTTTTGATTTTATTTCATTGATTTTCTTATCATTTCGGTTGTGTGTTCAATATTATTTTAACTATTTTAAGGCTTGATCACCCTTAGAATACACCCATTGTCAATCTTGTGAACTCGGGAGAGGGAATAGGGAGATAGAACGTGGGATTGAACAAAGTAAGGTTCATAGTCTTTTATAAAATAAGGAATACGATTAGCATCTAGGACTATTTTGTGGAGAAATTTTGACTTTTGAAAGAGAGTCGCCACTTAATTTTGAAAAGGAATTAAGAAACCTTTATAAATACTTCAAACGATTCAAAACAGGAAAATCATTTTATGTTAGAGATTCTAGATAAGCGGTTCCTATTAACATTTTAGGAAGGTGTTAGACACCTAAAACGTCCAATAACTTGTGGTTATCCGAACTGTTCGAAAACATCTTTGAACTATCGATTTTTGGGCGATCTTTCACTCTATCCGGTTAGGATGTTGTTGTGGCTTACAGATGACCCACAGGCTATCAAATCATAGGTGATCTTGCACACTATCCTATTTCAAATAATATGACTTATAGATAATCCCTTAAATTGTCAATTTCCAGGAAATGTTATATATCATTCATCCTTAGATAGCGACTAAAAGGCATCCCTTAAAATCGTGTACCCTCGATGTATTCATATGTTGATTCATGAAATAATGAGATATCCTCGACGCCAGCGTTTCTGTCTAGCGTTTCAATAGATATTGAATGCCTTCTAGGGCAATGGTATGAGATGGCCTTTGCAGAAATGATATGTAATGGCCCTTAGGGCGATGATATGTAATAGCCATTGTGGCGATGATATGCAATAGCCATTGTGGCGATGATATGAAATAGCCATTGTGGCGATGATATGAAATAGCCATTGTGGCGATGATATGCAATAGCAATTGTGGCGATGTTATGCAATAGCCATTGTGGCGATGATATGCAATAGCCATTGTGGCTATGATATGCAATAGCCATTGTGGCGATGATATGCAATAGCCATTGTGGCGATGATATGCAATAGCCATTATGGCGATGATATGCAATAGACCTTGTGGCGATGATATGCAATAGCCCTTGTGGCTATGTTATGCAATAGCTATTGTGGCGATGATATGCAATAGCCATTTTGGCAATGATATGCAATAGCCCTTGAGGCAATGCCTTGCGGCTATGATGTGTAATTTTACCTGATTTTATTTGTCAGCGTCCTGCTTTCTACATGTACCTGTACTCAAGGTAGACGATTAGTAGACACAAATTCTCTTTTACTAGCAACTATTTTTAGGAAACTTCTAAATTCGATATGTGTAAAGAAGACAAAGAGCTTTTGTTTGTCGCCTACGATCTCGAGAAATGAGATGGACAAATCAAAAGGTCCTCAATAAATGGTCCTTAAACCTATTTTTAGGGCTACCCTAAAATACCGTTCTTAGGTATTAATGCTCTGTTGTGGCTCCCATTTTGCTCGGGGATTTTTGAAAGAAACCCTTATTTTATATATTGAACCCTGCATCCACAGAAAAATGATTAGTTTGAATGAAATTACTCCGTGTTGACCTCCTTCGATCCTTGATTTTCTCCTTTCCATCTCTTGGGCATTCCACCATAATGGGACTTCCACCCTGATACTCCATCCCAAATGATGTCTAGGAAAATACTAAATAAGTGAGTCGTAAGATTTTTGGAAAATAGTCTTAAATTTTTGAAAATAATTTTGAAAACTTCTGTAAAACTTTAGAAAATCTCCGCCAGTCATGTTATGTACTAGCTCAACGAATGTCTTCCTCATGGTTTTGACTATATTCGACGGATGGTTTCCAAAACTCATGATCATTGTTGGAGGATTTCTTCAAGTAGTTCTATCATAGCCAAAAATTAAGTCTACCCAGACTTTGTTACAGTTGGTGGCTTCCAAAGCTTTAACCTCTGGTGCTGGAGAATTTGGAATATGTTTCGGCATTTGGTGGAAATTTTGAGGTCTCCCTCAAAATTTCTACCTCAGTTTAAAGTTGTTTGAGATGATATCAATCCGAGTGGATCTGAAGTCTTTACTGATCTTTATTCTTTTTGTTCGATGTCGATCTTCTCTTTTGAATTTTTGAGATTTCTTCTCAAAAATTCTGCCCAGTTTTCCCTTCCTAGGGTTATATGACCTAGCCGTTGAGGTGCCTACGTATCCCGTTGAAGCAGGAATTAGGTCAAACGTAGTTCAGGCCTACACTAGGGATATACAAAAGAAATTAATGGGTTGACCAAAGTTGACATAGGCCGCCTACGTATCCCTTTCTCGCGAATTCAGGTCATCACATAGTTCATACATAAAAAGAAAGGATAAATTTATCTAAGGGGTTGACCGAAGCCAACATAGGCAGCCTACGTATCCCTTTCTTGGGAATTCAGGTCAAACGTAGTTCATACATAAAGGGAAAGGATTCTAGGCTATTACACATCATAAAATTGATACTATTATAAAGGCGATTACAAATAAGCCCAGAAATAAAAACTATAACATCTTTCAAGCATGATATATCTTTACCGCATCAGAATCGATTGGTTTGATCCACTCTTGACCATCCATCTTGGGTAGTATTAGGACTCCTCTAGGTTGGGCTTCTTTTGATTTTTACATTCCTCTGTATCCACTACTAACTGCTCCTCATCACCCTTTCTGTTCATCATTATTTCCTTCACCTTGTTCGCCTTACCTTGACGTGACATGACATTGACAGGTTTTTTAAATTATTGCAACCAAAACAAACCATGCTATATAATCATATTTAAAAAGTAACTTCTTAAATAAAGGGACGCCTTTTGGAAAATAAATAAAAACTATGGGTTATGACCCACACAAATGTGGGCCCATGCCTTTTTGAAAATTTAAAAATACGAAACAAAAATTTGAGACTTAAAAGGGTGGATAACGGGGCCTCCTCTGGATCATCACAAATTTTAAAAACTATTAGTAATTGCCCTTTCATATACCGCGATGAGTGACGGGTTATGAGTGGAGTGGAGGTCCAGTTTTGCAAGGCCTCCCACTATACAATCTTCTTTACCCCACCGGACTTTGGAAAACCATCTGGTAGAGCATTATCTTCAATCTCATTTTTCCTTCTTGGATGTTACTCTATTCCATGCTTAAATTCTTTTTCCGGGACCATAACAAGCTCAAAAATTTCTTTCAAATCCTTACTTGAGGCGGCCACAACTTTCTCTATCTTCTCCACCTCTTCTGTTCTTCTGAGTCCTTCTGAATTTACCTTAGCGATGGCCTTGCTAGACACTCATTCACCATCTATTTCAATCATGTTAACTGTAGGTCCCCTATGATTAGGCAACGGATTACTGTTAATATTTGGTGTCGGTAACTGAAGTGTGATGACCTTCTGATCGATCAAATCTTGGATCTTATGCTTCAAGTTAATACAATCCTCGGTACTGTGCCCCGCTGCTCCTGAATGATAGGCACACTTTTGATCGGGATGATAAAACCGGGAGTTGGGATCGATAGGCTTTGGCTGGATTGGTTGCAAATAACCAGCTTTCATCAATCTTCTGAAGAGCTGGGTACGACTTTCAACTAGCAGCGTGAAGTTTCAGGGAGGTTTCTTTTCAAAATTTAGACGTGGAGGGTTATAATGATTCTGATTTATGGGGGGAGGTTCTTGATGATAATTTGGAGATGTTTGGACGTTTATTTGGTTGTTTGGAAAAGTAGCTTGAGTATGAGGATGATAATTTAGTTGTGGAACTTGGTACTGGGGTAAAATATTTGGATTTAGAGCTTAACATTGGGGTTGAGCGTAGAATATAGGCTAAAAACTTGGTGATGATGATGAGGAAAGAATATTTCTAGGATTGAATTTCCTTTTTAACTTATCAACAGAATTAGTAGAGACCGCAGTCACATCCTCTCTTTTCTTCTTTGGAAATGTAGAAGATTCAGATGATACTGGGGTTTTGGCAATATTTCCTGTTCGGATGCCTTCCTCTAATGATTCTTCAATCTTTACTAAATCTGTGAAAGTTGCTCGGACTGTGGATACCATCCTGGTGTAAAATTCTCCTTCCTATGCATGAGAGAAAACTGATACCATTTCTTCCTCAGACATGGGAGGTTGTACTTTAGCAGCCTCTTTTCTCCAACGAAAAACATAGTCTCAAAAACTCTCATCATTCTTTTCTTTGATCCAATCTAGTGAATACCGGTCAGGGACTATTTCGATGTTGAATGCGAACCGGTCAAGGAAACCCTTAGCCAATGTTTTCCAACCAGTCAACTTTTTTGGCTCCTGAGACATGAACCACTCCAAGGCTTCACCATTCAAACTTCGACTGAATAGGCGCATCAATAGCGCCTCATTTTTTCCTATCCCTACCAGTTGCTCACAGTACCTTCTTAGATGGGTCATTGGATTTCCGATACCGTCAAACATCTAAAACTTAGGGACTTTGTACCCTTCTGGTAGATCTACTCCCGGGTGAACACATAAATCATCATACCCCAAACCGTCGTGGTCCTTGGCTCCATGAGACTCTTTGATCCTCATGATCTCTTTATTCATAGCTAGTAACTTCAGTTCATGCTTGGTCCTCCACTCTTTCTTCTTCTCCTCGTAATGGTCTATCTCGAGATTAGAAAGGGGATTATAGATATCAGGGGATATGATGGCGTGAGGAGGATTTGGAAGGGATGCTTGATTTTGCGGATGAGGGGAATTTGGTTGGTAAGTGGGGAGGACATTTTGGAAATTGGGAAGGTTCTGTGGACCTTACGAGTAGTTTAGCAGAATATGAGAAGGATTTTGAGGATTTGAAAATAAATTTGGTGGATCCGAAGGTAGATTTGATATATTTTGTGGGTTTGGGAGTGAATCTTACGAATTTGGGAATGCATTTTCTTGATTTGAAAATGTGTTTTGAGGATTTGGGAATGTATTCGAAGATGGATTTTGTGGGGTTAGAGATGGATTTTACGGATGGTAGGCGTCTGGGTTATTTTCATGATTGGTATTTTGGACGAATGGAGGAGCAGAGATGGACGATACGTTATTCGGCTGATCCCCGAGAATAGGGGTGCTGAGGGGAGGAGTTTGGAGTGGAGTCCCGTGTCCTCCCGGAGCGGGAGCATTGACTGTGATGGCCAAGTTAGCCAAATTTCGAGTGTGATTTATTTCTTTCTGAAGCATTTCTAACTTTCTTGCAAGTTCCACAATCATCTCATTCTGTTCCGCTATCACATTATCCCGAATA
The DNA here is from genome assembly GCF_002878395.1 of Capsicum annuum. NCBI lineage: Eukaryota > Viridiplantae > Streptophyta > Magnoliopsida > Solanales > Solanaceae > Capsicum > Capsicum annuum. The sequence continues at coordinate 8,780,523 of NC_061121.1, forward strand.
GTCAGTGCGCTTTCTTTGTCATTTCCCGTCATTTTTGAATGATGGTCAGAGGATGGGATTCTCTGCGCTTTCGATCAGGTGAAGTAGGGATGTTCTGCCAGTTTATCAACCCGGAGTAATTCCTATTAAATAATGTAGGAATATTCCATGAGATGCGATAATTAAACTTCACATAATCAGAACACATAAGCAGTTAATCAAAAGACGAAATCAATCATTTGGTTAGAACCTAGTTAAAGATCCCCAGCAGAGTCGTCATTTCTGTTTTGCGGAGAAATTTTGACTTTTGAAAGAGAGTCTCCACTTAATTTTGAAAAGGAATTAAGAAACCTTTGTAAATACTTCAAATGATTCGAAAGAGGAGAATCGTTTTAAGTTAGAGATTCTAGAGAAGCGGTTCCTATTAACGTTTTAGGAAGGTGTTAGGCACCTAAGACGTCTGTTAACTTGCGGTTATCCGAACTGTTCGAAAACATCTTTGATTAACTTTGAAAAAAGTTTATTTTTCGAAAAGAAAGCAATTTAGAAATATTTTGGTGCTTAAGCAAAACTAGTTTTTTAGTGACTTGACTAAGGAATTAACTAGGTTCGCAAAACACATAAAGCATGAGGAAGGGGGGGAAGGGGGAAGTAAGGGATTTAAGTCCTTGGACCCAAATCAATAAACCTGTCCTAGTCTAATTGGGCCTTGGACCCATTTCACCTGTCCTAGTCTAATTTTTGAGTCATCGACTTGAGTCTCGCTCCACCTATATTAAATTTACAACTTTGGCTTCGGGGCCCAAATGAATAAAATAAACAACTAAATAAATAAAGATAATAATAATAAATGAATAAATAAATGGAACGGAAGGTCGAGAATTTCAAGTCTCTTGGATACTTCGACGATAGGATTTTAACCCATTCTTCTTGCATTGATACGCCATATGATCGACCTTTAATTTTGGATATAGGCCTCATTGGCCCTTTTGAAAATGCAATGGGAGGGTAGGTCCATTGTGGACTCCAAAGCAAATTCACATGCCATGTAAGGAAGAGACAACGGATTAAAACATATTTGAAATATGTATAGCTACTTCATAAATTAATACAACATTACGATCATGTACTACAATAACAATAGTTGTAAGGAAGAAACTTAGAATATCACAAGCAAGAAAATTAACAGGCATAACATCGAAAATGGCCAAATAATTTTACAGTGGGATACTATGAAAGTCTATCAAGGAAGGAAACAAATCAATCTTTTTAGAACAAGAAAACTTGCTAAAAAGAAGAATAGACTACGAAAAAAGATAGCAACAAACCAAGTAAGAAAGCAACAGTGCAACAGAAGAATCAAATAACTAGATAGTCAAGGAGTTAAACTTTTAGAAAGCAATATTAAGCATATGTGATACATCCTTGCAAAGTTTGAATAATAATCCATGTAAAAGAACCCAAATAACTCCTTATTTTTCATGCACTGGAGGACATCATATAGAAACAACAAAGGGGACATGAATTGGAAGGGAATACCGGGCTAAAACGTTGAGACTAAGTAGGAATATTCACGCATTCGACGGCAAATCAGTCCATGACAAAAGAAATACAAATTTTCACTACTTGTAGTTTCCAACAACTACACCATAATTGCAGGCTGGAAGGCAGAACACAAAATCATAAACATTCAAATTAGCAACTTTAAGGTAAAGGACAACCAGGAACCCGCTTCTTGTACTTTATAAAATCAATCATACCAAGCGTCCAAGAGTCAAAAGTCAGTTAGAATTGCACACAATCGAAATATGAACCTATTACATCAGTTTTAATTGCCCTAGAGTTATATGCAGCTACATAGAACGTGTATTACCCATCACAACCTCAAATGCATTATTGGATACGCATCTTGATAGTGAAACAACTTTAGCAAAAAATTAAAATCTCATCGGATAAGCTCACACAGGAAGTCAGATAGAACGTAGTGTCAGAACATGCCTAATATGTTGTTTTAAACTATCATACAAATTACTCTATCCTTCAGAAACAAGAACAGTAGTATGAGATTTAGAGGTATTCGTAACCCTCCTTAATCATCTAAGATATAATACAAATAACTAGAATATGCAATAACGTCTGAGAACTAAAAGTAAACATTTTAGCTGGCCTAAGTACAGAGAAGCATAAGTGTTCAGGTATTAGAACAATATATAAATTGCATTCATATGGTCAGCTAAAGATTCAATCATAAAGCAATTTGAAGTAATGCCCATATTTGTTTCAAAGAAAGCCCAGAACATTATAGCATGAATTACACCCAATACACAACAAACATACCCCAACATATCTCCTCAGGTCACTAAGTAATAGGCAAAACAACACTCTTCATCAAAGCCAAATTAAAAACTATAAAATACTAAAATTTATTCATTCAAGCAACACATTGGCAGATAACCCGCATCGCTATCATTCATGAGACGATAATCGAAGTAGGCGATTGTGAAACTCACGACATGTCTACTAATTCTGCTAACAGAAGATTACCAAACAATCCTAAGACCGTCAAGGCCATCTACAGCAAAAAAAGTCCAAGCCTCATTCATAATTAATACTGCACAGATAGATAATTCTACGGAGAGAAGGAGATGAAGGAGAAAATAATGAAATGAAAGGGGCACAAACGTGTTTACCTCTTTCTTAAAAGAAATTTCCTCTCAAATTTTGAACCTAGGAACTTTCGAACCCCCTTTTTTGATGCAGCAAACGGGACTCAAGCTATCAGCAAAATTTCACCACTGGGAGCTGATGTTGTCAACTTGGGAACTTCCAGTTGATCGACTAGCTTCCCAGAAAGAATGGATGAGAAAATTTTTGGAAAATACACTCTTTGATTTTGAAGTTTCAAACCCAACTTTTGAAAAAAAAACTCATCTCTTACGACTCTTATCTTCCACCTCAAAGCTTCGACCCTTTCCCCCCTTAAAAGAGAAGAGAGCCCTAGAAAGAAAGAAAACAAATTCCCTAAAATTTCTCCGAAAGAAACCTAACCCTCCAATCTCCAATCCCTTTCTCGGCTCTCTGTGAACTCTTTTATACAAGGGATTGAGGGAATTCCAGGAATTTCCAAAAATAGCCCATTTGAATTTCGAATTCCCCCCCTCCAGCTCTGTTTTTGTCCTCAATCCACCCAAAATTGGGTTTGGTGGACCAATAGAAATGGGAGAATTTCCCAGACCCAATAAAAAATTGCCAAATATGATCTAATTCGTACCATTATCCTAAAATATGCGGAATATAGACGTTAGACGAGCCAAATCACGCTTTTTTAGAAGCTTCTCGGATTGTCCATGGTAAAACATCACATAGGACGTGCAAAGAGGATAAAGGCGAGCTAGTTGCAGGTCTACTCGGGGCTAGTCAAGAAGTGTTTGGATTATTGATTGACTGGTTGTTGTTGTTGATGTTGAATATCGGGTGTTTTTATGAAGAAGGGGGGATAAAGGGGATTATTTATGTGGGCCGAATTAGGGGTTTTGATTAGGCTGATATTGGATTGGTTTTGGGCTGATGGTTTTTTAAAATAAGAAATGGTTTGCTGGGCATCTAGCTGTTGGGCCGAAATTGATATGTTGTTGGGTTATAGTGGGTAGATTAGGGATTTGGTTATATAGGGTAACTAAATTTAAATTCTAGCCAAATTGAATACCAATTGGTCAGTTGCATTACAATTAAGGCCAATTTGATTTCAATCAGGGTAAAATTTAATAAATTGTCCAAATCAAATCGAATTTTGATACGAATTAACACCTTGTTAATCCCGAGCTTCTTGATTTAATAAAATCAAACAAGTGTTTCTCCAAATAAATTATTTGTGGGAATAAATTGTGTTTGAATCAAGATTTTAATAATTTGAATTTGTCTTTAAGATTAGCCTTGATTAAAATTCGATATTTTATAAAAATAAATATTTAACACATTATATAATCTCGTGTAATTGAATATGATAATATATGATCGCTACTTAAACTGACTAATTTACCCAAATAAATACTTTAAAAATCCTTTATTCGGATAAAATAAATGTTGTAACTTTGTTTGAAAATTAAAGAATCTCGAGATTAAACATAGTTGTGGAGGGCGAAAATTAGGTGTCAACAACTGCCTCCTCCCTTTGGGTAGGGTGGATGCAAGTAACCCTAGGCAAAGGGAGGTTGACGCTCCTAATTTTTGTCCTACCACAAATTCGAATCTGAAAGAGGTTGATTGTTCGCACGAGTTTCATAGAGTTATGGCCAAACCTCTGTATCAGGTTTCCTACATATCTCAGGTTTCATGAGAATTCAGGCCACTTGTATTTCATAAGGCTTGATTTTAAGCATGATTTTCAAGAAAATACACCAACTATCACGGTTTTAGAGTGCTTCGGTTAAATCGGGAATCTGGAGAATAAAGGGATTTGGGGGGAGATTGGAATGCAGTCGAGTTTTTTACTTAGATCCCAACCTACATATCCCCAAGATTTTAGGAAATCAGATTTCTTGTAGTTCGACTCAATCGGTAGAAAAGATAGTCTTTTATTTTAGACAATCTTTAGCTCAAGATGGGTGACAAGTCAATCGAGTTGCGGAAAAGAGTCTTGTAACCTCTTAACCATGCACGTGGAGCTCTTCACATCCATAGGTAAGAACTTACCCAGACATAATTTCCAAAACTCTAAGTGTGTTGTTACCCAAATATGAAAGAAAAAGAAAAAGAAAGTTCCCCTCAGTATGAGTTAACAAACATTCCAGAGGTAAAGGTGAGACTAGAATATCCCAAAATATCCACATGTCTTCTAATAGAGGAGTGGTTAAATGGTGGTGGTGATCATCATTTAGCTCGCATCTGGAGTGTTTGACATCCCTCTCCATACTATGTCCCGTTTTGCTACTGAGAAAGAGTACCACATCATGCTGCGTCCTTTTAGAGTCATCCACACCTGTGGTTTTGATTTGAGATTTTCATCCTTTCGGATTCTCTCGACAATTTGTCAAGCAAAAAGTGTTAGTACTAACATAATTCACGAAAGATGTAGGTAGTATTTTACCATATCTCCATGTTAGTTGTGGCCTGAAAAGCGGAATAATCTCTTCATGGTACCTGTTTGGAATGAAATAACTGGAAACAACAAACACAACAACCCTCTTGGTTGTTGTATAATTATGACATTTGTCGGTTGAATCTGTCTTCAACGTGGGGTGGCCTTTTTGGAAGCCATCGATACTTTATGCAGAACGGTCTCTACAACCGTGTAATCTTGTGCTGGAGTGGCAACATCGCGTAGGACGCTCAAAGAGGATAAAGGCAAGCTAGTTGCAGGTTGACTCGGGGCTGGTCGAGAAGTGTTCAGATTTTGGATTGACTGGTTGCTGTTGTTGATGTTGAATATCGGGTGTTTTTGTGAAGAAGGGGGGATAAAGGGGATTATTGATGTGGGCCAGGTTAGGGGTTTTGGTTGGGCTGATATTGGATTGGTTTTGGGCTGATGGTTTTTTAAAATAAGAAATGGGTTGCTGGGCATCTAGCTGTTGGGCCGAAATTGATATGTTGTTGGGTTATAGTGGGTAGATTAGGGATTTGGTCATATAGGGTAATTAAATTTAAATTCTAGCCAAATTGAATACCAATTGATCAGTTGCATTACAATTAAGGCCAATTTGATTTCAATCAAGGTAAAATTTAATAAATTGACCAAATCAAATTGAATTTCGATACGAATTAACACCTTGTTAATCCCGAGCTTCTTGATTTAATAAAATCAAACAAGTGTTTCTCCAAATAAAATATTTGTAGGAATAAATTATGTTTGAATCAAGATTTTAATCATTTGAATTTGTCTTTAAGATTAGCCTTGATTAAAATTCGATATTTTGTAAAAATAACTATTTAAGTAACACATTATATAATCTTGTGTAATTGAACATGATAATATATGATCGCTACTTAAACTGACTAATTTACCCAATTAAATACTTTAAAAATCCTTTATTCGGATAAAATAAATGTTGTAATTTTGTTTGAAAATCAAAGAAACTCAAGATTAAACGTAGTTGTGGAGGGCGAAAATTAGGTGTCAATAAGGACAGGGATGTACTTAGAGTACTTACTTGATTCAATAGTAGGATGATAGCGTTAAAACACCTAATTGGATTATTACATCCCCGCTCAATGATGTAGTTGTAATGTCCACATTAGGTAATTGGTTAGAGGTCGAAAGACCATGATTATGAGATTAACCCTTTGAATCGACAACCACGATAAGTGAATTGATGAAGGAAAGTCAATAACATAGTACGATTATTCAAGGTGCTTCAACTCTGAGTTTTACTCCTATTGATTGTCCAAGATCTTTACTTTATGCAGGATTTACTTTACTTGCAATTTACAAACTCCAATTTCTCTTTTGGTTACTTTTTCACTAGCTGAATCTAAATTGTGAATATAAATAGAATCTTTGTTTAACCAAGTCCCTATGGGATCGATACTTGGCTTTCATTAGGACACTTTACTACTTAATAAGACCGCGTACACTTGTGTGTGCGTTTGGGCGCAGTCATAGGCTGTTTTTGGGACGAATTTCACAAGTTTTGGAGGGCCTTCAATGACTTCTTCAAGCTCAAGAAACTTTGAATTTGATTATGGTCCCCCCTTGTACTCTATTCTTGTCCCTTCTTCTTTTGGAATATTCCCTTTAAATGCTAACTTTATCTTTCTTTTGGAAGAATGGAATATTCTTTGGAATAAATAAGTACAACCACCTTTCTTTCACACCTTTGTGTATCAAACACAATCTTTTTGAATGTTCTTCTTCAACAATATATGAAGATTATGAAGAACACAAGCACACCCAAAATTTAACCCTCAAGCAAATGACCTCAGATTTTGATAAAATTTGAGATCCAAGCTTACTTCAAACTCCCGAACACAACCAACACATGTTTAAGCCCAAATTCTCAACAACACAAATCGAAATTGAGAACCCACCCCAAAATTTCTTCAAACTCAAGCTTCAACAATGGTAGGCCACTCAAATCTCCTCGGATTAAGTTCAAATTTGAGATTTAGACTCTAATAGTGTTAGGGAACAAGAATCTAACACCAAAAACACATGGAAACATAAAAATCAAAAACTCAAAATTTGACCTAAGGAAAAAAATGTGAATAGTGAATTTTTTTTTAGATTTTTGATTTTTCAACCCAAATAGATTCAAGATTGACTTTGTGGAAACGAAAACAAACTCAGTTTGATACCAAATGATACGAGATGAAAGTACGAACAATGAAAATAACACAAAAACATGAAAATAAGGGAAATACGAGACAAACACATAAAGAAATAAAAGGAATAGAAAGATAGATAGATTGACATAAATCAACAAAAAGAGGACAATCAAAGGGTATATTAAATCCTAATACCTTCTATCAATCACCGATAAACACCAACCTCTTACGAGGACCCCACGAGAATGAATTCTCAAGCAACCAACATTTCTCATAAATCCATAAAGCTCCCAAAAATCTTCAATTAAAAACACTCGCAAGTGTATCTCAAAACTTCATTCAGCAACTATCTCTAAAATGAAGAAGGTCCTAGCTATTTATAGGCCAAAAGGCCTTTATTACAATTTGGGCCCAAAAGTGACCCAAGAGCTAAAACAATTCAAATGGGCGCCCATACTCTGTTGAAGCCCAAGTTGTTATCCAAATGCGGTGTTGCTCAATGCTTCCTTGCATGACATCATCAAGTATAGCTTCTCTAAGCTATCATCCATACATGATATTGTTCTTGTGGGAGAATAAAAAGGTTACTCCAAACATGTCTTGGAATCCTCGAGGTGGTCATGGTTTAGACTCCCTTGTATTATCCTCGAGTTATATGCTCAAAAGCATTGATGCCAATTTGGATTGTATCAGTTTTTTACTCTCTCTTTGCTCTAATGGTAGATACTAATAATGAGAAAGATAAGCCAGTCACTCTCCTTAAAATCAAGGAAAATCTGAAGGACAACTCCCTGAGTAAGCTAAGATCCCTTGCCTTTATGTTAATTGACTCCCTAGATGACCTTGTCAAGGACAAAGAAAATCTGAAAGAAACCCTTGAAAGTATGAGGAAAAAGTTATCGAGTTGAGTGTCCAAGTGGTTGAACTCACCAATAAGAAGGTAAATATAAAAGAAGATCTGACAAAGTGTGAAGAAGAAATGGTGGAGCTGAGTGTGCAAGCAGCTGAGCATCAAGCAACCTGTAAGACTCTCTCTTGTGTTAACAATCTTTTGAACAAAAGTCTAGATGAAATCATCAAGCGTGATTCTAAGGGAAAAGGTGAAGGAAGTAGGATAAATTTTAATTGAAAAGAGATTTTTGGCTAAAGCCAAGGCTAACATGACCATTTCACTTGAGAGAAACACAGTGCTTGAGAAGGAACTGTTTTGGATGAAGACTGAACTTGAGAAAGCTCTCAGGTGGACGACATCTTCAAAAACACTAACTACATTCATTAGGCAAGAATCTAGTAGCAGAAGAGGCTTCGGATACAACAGTTAAGAAGATGGATCTAGCTTCTCAGTCAGACATACAAGGAGCAAAAATGATGTACCATGTACCTAGTGTGAAAAGGATAATCACTCTAAATAAAAGTGTTCCTCCAAAATTGCAGCTCTAAGGGAAAGGAGAAGTTTCACAGCACTCAAAAGAGTACACAAAGACTGCCTAACTGAACAAGAAAAAAGCTAATCTATCATTTGTTATCTTTTTGGGAACTCAGACCCAAATGAGTTTCCAAAGCTAGCAAGTGTGATTGATGATGCAGGGAAGGTCAAGAGGGAGCCACCAACATAAGGATGATGATAATGACTAATCAGAGAACATGAATGAAGATTTGAAAATCACTTCTTGCTGAATGCCCTCCGTGGAGACATCCGACTAAAAATCTTGCTTGGAGCGTACTTTTAGTGAAGAGTAACGTTAAGTCATCTACATCTTCACGTGATGTGCTCCTAAGAGGTACTAAATTAATTGTTGATATGGAAATCCAACTGGGCATTGTGGACTCCGCGTATTTTAGCTTCACGTGATGTGCTACTATGGTACTAAATTGACTACTCGCATTGGGTACTCCGCACATATCGGTGCAGCAGAGACGGTGAAGAAGGTTGTGAAGCTTGTGGAGAAGTTGGTGGTTAGGAAGTGGGATGGAAAAGTATATGCTCACAATAAGAGGCTTATGTTTAGTGATATCTTGGTTGTAGGGATGGGCAATGGGGCAGTGCGGGTTCTAGGATATGTGGGCAGTGTGGGCTTTTGACTATGTAGGTGCAGTGCGGATGTGAGATGGATTCAAGTAAGTTCTTTTTTAAAAAAAATGGTGAGGTGCACAGGGAGGGTTGTGGATATATGCGAATTTAAACTTAAAAAAAAGTTAACATTAGTATTATTCTCATAAATCTACCTAAAATTATACTATATATGTATTCTTCACTTAAAATTTTATGATACTTAAAACAACATGTATAACACTATAAATAAATAATTTTATATCTTTTTAAATTTCTTTATTCATCTTAATGAAAATTTGATATTTAATTTAATCATTACTTGTACACGTGATACTTTTCTGATAATTTTTTAGTGAAAAATGATATAATAGAGATTGTTTGTTACTATTTCCTAGTATTGAAAATATTATGGTTTTCAGTGGAGTTACAAATTTTTCAAAAAAGAAAAATACAAAAATGTGGGGCGGTGCAGTGCGGGTATGCACGGGTATGAGCGTGGGGCGTGTTTATGCTAGTTTAAAGGTGATGCGGGGTGGGGCGGGGCGGGGCGGGGCAATTTTAAAATTTACGAGTCTAAAAAAGACCCGCACCGCCACACCGCACCATTGTCAGCCCTACTTGTTGCACTAACCAATGTATCTGTATCTAGATTGTGAGCAAAGGTATAAAATTCTCTTCGTTTCTTATTGTCTCCATTTAATTATTTGCAAATTCTTACTTGAATTACACATGTATGTCATTTTAAGATTAACGATATAAATTAAATTAATTAGGTATGGGTCATATGGCATTTAAAGGTAATAGAAATTTTCATATGTTTCTCCCAAAAGAAATTAGGAATCCAAAGTTTCGGTAGATTGATGAAATTACACCCAATGACCTTAAAATAATATTGATTTTTTTTATTCACGTGTGTTTCATGGTCGAACCTTCAAATTAGAAGTCAAAGTTAATGTCTATTAGGCTAATATTTATTAAACGTCTCCTTTTAGCTCTGGAACTTTAATGTTTTCCGATCGACATAGCTCTGCACACTGCTGAGTTAGCTGATTTGTAGCTATAGACTTCAGTTTATCTTCATTAGTCTTTAGCTTTTCTATCTCATTACCCATACTGTCCACTTTCATTGAAAGCGTAGTTAGGGTGTTAAGTATTTTTTCTAGAGTATCTTCTTCTATTATTTCAGTCTGTGTAGCTTTGTCTTGATATGTAATCTGCAATAACATTTTTGTTAGTACTGATCACTTCAATTGTAAATGTGAAGTTTAATATATTCAAAACTAGTCTCTGAATCTCTTTTGTTGTAACTGAATTTTGTATTTTCTTTGTTAACCACCAGCGTACCTGTGTATTATCTGTTCGTACAATAAATTTGTTATATACAATATATGGCTCAAATGCTAATAAACATTTATATAATGAACATAATTCTTTCCTATTTATTGCCCATTTTATTTATGTCTCATTGAACGTACCTGAGTAGTATCTACAATGGTGTTCTATTTTTTCTGCTTCATATCGATATTTAAGTACTTCTCCGTAACTATATTCACTAGCATCTGCTTCTACTATATATATAAATTTTCTATTTTCATCTGGAAATTGTAATTTTGGTAATTCTTTACAAAGTAATTTTATTTTTTGAACTTGTTTTTTATCTTCTTCATTATAGTTATATTCTACATCCTTTTTTAATTTTTTCTGTAGTGGTTTTAAAGTTTCTGCTAATTTTGGAATATATTCTCTTACTTGGTTTACTAATCCTAAAAACCTAATAAATCTATTAGAGCTATTAAATATCCGCACCCCCCTACAAATGGTATCAGAGCCCAGTAATTCAAAAAATATTAAAGTGAGATATATGTTATTGTTATTAGAGTTAGAATTATTAAATATGTTAGAGTTATTAGAATTTACCTATAAATTATTAAATTAATTATGCGAAGACCATTTAAAAATAGAGAAGCTTTTAGAAAAATTAAAGATTCTTTAATTAGTAATTATTCAGAATATATAAGTCTAAATAAAACAAAAGAAAACCCACAAAGATTAGCCTACTTAATTACATTAATATCTAGTATTGAATCGAAATTAATAATCCATTTAAAATCTAGGAAAATGAAACACATACTACCTAATTATGATAAAATTAGATTTAGATATCCGCCAAGATATTATAAATATAATTTAAAATGAATAAAGTACAACAATACAAAGAATTAAAACAAATTATTTCTGAAAAACGTAAAGAATTAAAAATAAGAATAAAAAGACTACATTATAATATATTCGCCGGAGTTAGTAAAAATTCAATAGATACACAAAAAGATGAAATATCAAAATTGGAATCACAAATAGATAGTTTAGAATATATATATATCAACATGAACTATTCACAATAAAATGAATAAAGAAGAATTTATAATAGATGAAAAAATATATGAAAACCACGAAGGATCAAAAATAAAAATAGTATTTTCTAATCTAGGAAGAAGATATAAGAAAATAGGTGAACATTTATATCTAATGTTAGAAAAAGAAGAATTAAAATTAGAAGATAAATTGACAGCAATGGTAAGAATAGAAAAAGAAAATGAAGAAATAGATAGGAAAAAGGAAATAGAAAAAATAAAACAACAAACTACGGAAGAAATACGAAAAATAGAAGAAACTAAAAATAGTAGAATTGCTGAATTAGAAAAAGAATTACAAATGTTAAAAGAACTGTATGATCAAAAGAAAAAAGAAAAAGAACAAAAAGATAAAGAACAAAAATTACTGAACGAGATAAATCAATTTAAGGAAAAATTGGAAATAAAAAACAAAGACTTAGAAATAAATAATATAGATGTTGAAGAGATAGAGACAGATAATTATGATTCCGAAGATAATGAAACATATACAGAAATATTAACAAATACAAAAAAATTAGAAATTAATGATAAACAAAAAGAAATTAATGAGGAAAACTTAGAAAGTACCCACACAGAAATAAATACTCTTGATAAAAAAGAAGATGAAAATATAATACCTAAAATAATAGAAATAAGAAAACCTATATATTATAAAAATAAGTTTAAAAAATATAATGAATATGACAAATGGACACCAAAACAAATAATTAATAAAAATTATAACTTTTTAGACCTAGACTGTGTAATAGATACAGAAAAAACAATACAATTATGGATAGGATATATGACAAAACAATTATTAGATAATAATATAAATATAACAGATGCACCGGAATATATAGAAAAAACGCTAATAGGATCAGTAAAACTATGGTTTTCAAATTTAACCGAAAATAGCAAAAAAGTATTAAGAACTAATAAACCTATAGAAGGAACATCATCGACAACAACTAAACTAACACCTATAGAATTATTAAAAAAATATGAAACAGCTATAAAAGATGAATTTGGTAGTACGACAACAATAGAAGAAGAACAAGATGAAGAAAAAGATACAAACAGGAATTTAATGTTAAAACTAGCAATATGTAATATGTGTTATATAGATGAATATACTTGCGCATTTAAAGAATATTATTACAAAGGAGCATATAGTATAGAAGAAAGTAAAGAAATAAGAAAATTATATTTTAATAAATTACCCGAGCCGTTTAGTTCGAAAATAATAAAAAGTTGGGAAGAAGCAAAAATAGTAGATACGTTAGGAGCAAGAATAAAATTTTTACAACAATGGCATAGAAACTTATGTGAAAAATATAGAGAAGAATTAAAAATGGAAAAAACATTAATAAGAAATTTATCATGTTGCAAAAATAAAATAGCACCCCAATTTGGATGTGAAGAAAGATATTATAAGAAAAGAAAAAGACATAAGAAATATAAAAAATATAAAAAATCAAAATATAAATATAAGAAACCAAGAAAAAGATATTATGTAAAAAATTATAAATATAAAAGACCATACAGAAAGAAGAAATCTATAAAAGAATGTACTTGTTATAACTGTGGAAAGTTAGGACATTTAGCTAGAGATTGTAAATTACCAAAAAATCCAAAAAATAAACAAATATCAGAAATAAAAATAGATAATACAGAATATATGCAGATAGATTATATAGATTATGAATTAGAAAGTGAGGATAGTATATATGAAATTTCAGAAAACGAAACAGATAACGAAATAGATAGTGAAATAGATGAATCAAATGACTGAAGAAGATATAAAAATAATAACAAAGGAAAAATATTTAAATGATGAAGGAACGGAACAAAAAATAATATTTGATAGTAACATATTTGATGAAATAAAAGGAAAAGAATTAGATCTAAGTGTAGAGAAAATAATTAAAATACCAACAATAAAAAATATTTTTACTAGGAAAAAGGATGAATATTATGTAGTATGCCAAAAAGAACATGTAATAGACTGCAGATATGCAAAAGGAAAAGCTAGTATACCACTAGTAACAAAAAAAATAATTAATAAAGAAATAAATGATATAAAAAGTAAAGGAGATCCAATAAAATATGTACACCTTGGAGGTACAGAGATACTAATAAAAGCATGTTTTAGAGAAGGAATAGATACACCAATAGAATTATATTTAGCAAATGATAGAATTATAAAACCCATAGAAAAAGCATAATAACTGTCGTAAAAGGAAATCTAATATATCAAAAATTTAAATTTATAATAAGTGCAAATTATTCAGTAGCGGTAACAGATAGAAATATAGATAAATCACTCGTATTATATTGGAAAATATCAGGAATAGAATTAACCCCAGGAAGTAAAATATTTACAACAAGATGCAAAAATCTATATGTATTAACAACAAAACATAAAATAACAGGAAAAAATAAGATTAACAAAATACAAATAGAAAGCACATTCGAACAAATTGTAAAAACAATAGATTATAATGATTATAGCTATAGAGACATAGATACAGAAGAAAATTTAGAAATAGTAAATGATAGAATAAGTACAACGAAAAGAATAGCTAATGAAAAATCAGAATCATCAAGCTCATAAAAAAGAACAAGTTATGAAACAAATTCAATAAGTAATTTAAACCAATATTACATAACAGGAAAAATAAATGAAAAAGAATATCTAATACTTTTGAATACCGGACAAGAAGAAAATTATATAGCAAAATATCTAGTAAAAAATGAAGAAATAAAGACCGATAATGATATGTGCCCAGATCTACCAAGAAGTTTAATAAATAATAAAAATATAGCAGAAAAAGAAATAATAATAGGAGTTAGAAAAATAAAAATAGAATTCGAAGTAAAGGAAGAAATGCAAAAAGCAGATATAATATTAGGAATAAAATGGTTAGAACAAGTAAAACCATATAATATAGAACATACACAATTAACCTTAACACATAACAAAGAAAAGTTATTCTTAAAAAGAGCTTTAACATGAAATGAAGATATATTTATTAATGAAGATAGTAGTAGAAGGATATTACAGTAGATATTATACGCCTATGATAGATACAGGAGCAGAAGCTAATTTATGTAGATATAATTGCTTACCAGAAAGTAAATGGGATAAATTAAAAACACCAATAATAGTTAAAGGATTTAATAATGAAGGAAGCTTAATTACTTATAAAGCTAGGAATGTAAAAATACAAGTATGGGATAAGATATTAACAATAGAAGAAATTTATAATTATGAGTTAACATCAAAAGATATACTTTTAGGAATGTCATTCTTAGATAAATTATACCCACATATAATAACCAAAACAGACTGGTGGTTTACAACACCATGTAAACAGAAAGTAAGAGCAAAAAGAGTTAATAATAAAATAAGAAAGAAAACTGATTGGATAAAAGGAAGCGAAAAAATTACACAAAAGTTAGAAAATATAAAAAATACTGAAGATACAATAGAACTAGTAGTATTTTCGATAAATAAAACAGAAATAACTATATTTTCAATAAATAAAATAGAAATAATTCAGAAAAAATTAGAACAATTATATAGTGAAGATCCATTAAAAGGATGGGAAAAACACAAAACTACTATAAAAATCGAATTAATAGATAAAAATAGCATAATAACCCAAAAACCATTAACATATAATTTTGATGATTTAAAAGAATTTAAAATGCACATAGATGAATTATTAGAAAAACAATATATACAAAAAAGTAATAGTAAACATAATAGTCCAGCATTTATAGTAAATAAACATAGTGAACAAAAAAGGGGAAAAAGTAGGATGGTAATTGATTATAGAAATTTAAATGCAAAAACTATACCATATAATTATCCAATACCAAATAAGATATTAAAAATCAGACAAATACAAGGATATAATTATTTTAGCAAATTCGATTGTAAATCAGGATTTTACCACCTAGACAAACAAAATCAAAACTTCAACACCACTCATTCTTAAATAGTTATCCCAAAAAGAGGGAGTCGACAACAATTTCACTTTGATATTGTGCTATCATATAGATACCAAGTTATGAAAAATAAATAAACAACCACATGCCATCGAAAAATTCATTCATTATAAGTGTAATTATCTTTTTTATAGAGCTTCTCCTAAATCCTAATAGGTATTGAGTGAATAGTAGCACATTTAAACACAATAATTAAGGTGAAATTGTAGTTTAATACTATTCAGATTTTAGATTAATGAAGTTGATCGTTTGTATTCTAGACAAACGGGACCAAAGAATTATGTTGTAGTGGTAAATAATTCTTCATCTTTAATCAGAGGTCACGAGTTCAAGTTTCCCTGGGTACAAAGACGCGTTTGTTAGGGAGCGTATTACCTACAATACGGGATTTTCCGGTGCGAATTTGAATTTAATCGGGCTCCAATAAGAATAATGGCTACCGAGTGAGAAACCCAAAAAATTGACAAACCAGAAGCCCCGTCCCAAGTGATTCACCCCTACAAACTGTACATATGATGTTCCCAAAAATAAGGGGTCACTTGATATGCAGGATAAGGTAAATAAGTTGGCATTAAATTTATATTATGTTTAATGACGGTATTAATAGAGATGCTATGATATAAAATCATATCAATAATATATGCTTAATAGATATGTCAAATCAAAATATAACAAACAAAAGCCAAAGCAAACGAAGAGACTATTAAAATGTTCAAAACCCATCGGAAAGTACTTATGGTAGTCCAAGGAGTAGACAAGGCTAGTAAATTCATTTATTATTGATATTGATAACTTTAAGGGTCATTCTTTTTCTATTGGGTTGAACTAAAAAGTTTTTTCTTTTCAAAATTCGAGATGTTTTTTTAATTAATACAGAAAAAAAAAGGATTTCATTCAAGACATGAACATGTACAAATTTAAATTGAAATAGTAATAGATACCTAAAGCAGTACTGTTATACTGTGTATGCAAGTGTAAGTTCTCTCTTTATGTGTTCTTGATCTTTTTTATGATTCCCCGAAAAGTTCTCGTGTTGCATCACTCCTTTTTAGCACTCGATTGTCCTTTCAAATGAATTTTAGTGATGTTTGGTCATAAATTTCTTTTATTTTCTTTTCGAAGTTAGTTTTCAAAAATTATGTTTTGCCATAAATTTTTTAAATTCATCGACTTGTAAGAAAAGGCTCTTATATTCTTGTTTGTCTCCTTTTTCTGTTGATATATAGCTCCTGCATCAGTCATAATAGAGCTTTTAAGTATGATCAGTGATGGACTCAGGATATTTGTGAGGCGGTTCAAAGTATAAAGAGCAAATACATTAAACTTACAAATTGAAAAACGGTGGGAGATTGGAAATGAAAAGATTAATTTTAATTGCTAAATATAACTTACCTTCTCATATGTGTTTAGCCTTTCTTCCTACTTTTATCCTACTCCATCATGTTTTCTTAAAATTCTCTTGTGTCTTTTTTTTCCTTATTTATTTTGCAATGTTCTACTCCATGCACTTTTTAAAAATTTTGAATTAGTATCCATTCAATCATATGTTATTTTAAAAATCGCCAAGATTCTTCAAAAGTGTGTAAGAATTAAGTTACTTATATTATAATATAATGCATATTCAAAAGATAAATAAATGACATTTTTTATTTTTTAGTTCAATTTTATAGGTTAGTAGATGGGAAAAAATGATGGATAAATCAAGTAAATTTAGTTAGTTTAGTTTGGTTTTCATATAAAAAAACAATTAGTTTCCATCTCCCTAAAATAAAATTGGAAAAAATGGGTAAGAAATGCCTTTCACTTGCAATAACGTTGAAATTTTAGAATCTTTTTTTTTTCTCAATTCCGTTCAACTTTTTTTCTACATAAGAGTGAAAAGTTGACTCAATGTATAACTAAATGAGCCCATTGTTTTGGAGTTAAATATATTGTTTTCCATTTTTATTTATCTTTTTTCAAAAAGCAAAAACATATAAATTGACAGGATTGGTGGTTTTCTGAAAGAAATAAAGGCAGTATTTGGGAATTTTTTTTCTTCTTGTTGTATATATTTCTTGTAAATCACATTTATTTCTACAAGCTAAAGAATCTTCTCTTCTAAGCTAATCAATGAAAATTAAAAAATAAGAAACTTCTTTTCTAATCTAAAAATAAAGAACCTTCTATTCTAAGTTTCATTTCGTCTAACATATTGGCCCATTCTTCGACCCGAGTATTGTGGCCCTTTAACTCTTGCTCCTCGTAGCTATCAAAGTCAAAGACTTCTCTTTCTTTGTCTGTTCATTATTCGTCAAAAGGGAAGAAGCCATGGATGAAGAATAAGGTTGTATTTCAACACCCCTCGTCAAGGTGGAGGGGGGGGTAGTGACCCCAGCTTGCTAAGAATCCCATGGTGTGCTGGGCCAGAAAGTGATTTAGTGAACATGTCGGCAAGTTGGTCCTTGGAGGGGACAAATGATAGAGAAATGAGTCTAGACAAATATTGTTGACGGACAAAGTGACAATCGACCTTAACATGCTTTGTTCGCTCATGAAAGACTGAATTTTTGGCAATATGAATCGCGGCCTGACTGCCTGAATACACCGTACCGGCAAAAGTGGAGGAATAGAAAGATCCGCTAGCAATTGGGTGAGCCATGTCAACTCAGCTACTAGTCTTCTCATTGATCGATATTCCACCTCTGCAGAAGAAAGAGATACTAATACTTGTTTTTTGGATTTCCAGGAAATGGGAGATCCACCTAAGCTGATGAAGAATCCGCTAATGGATCTTCGTGAATCTCGACAAGAAGCCCAGTCTGCATCACAAAATACATTGAGGGAGATAATGGCGAAGAGGAAAGGAATAATCCCTGATTTGGAAAATTCTTCAGATAACGCACCACCCTTAAAGCTGTATTATAGTGATGAATGCTTGGTTATTGCAGACATTGGCTTAGGATCATAACAGCATGACAAAGATCAGGTCTTGAGTGCGTCAAATAGTTTACTTTTCCAATGAGGTGTCTGTAGGAAGTGGGATCATCCAAAAGGTCAGATGTAGTTGATGTTAATTTAACTGTAGGATCCAAAGGGGACGAGACAGAAGGTAGTTGAGAAACATCAAATTTCTCTAAAAGATCTGAGGTATACTTCTTTTGACTCACTATAATACCTTGTTCTTCTCTCAAAATTTCCATCCCCAAAAATAATGTAAAGTCCCAAGATTTTTAATGTGAAATTCTGAATGAAGAATCTTCTTTAGATTTTTAATCTCTCCATGTGCATCACTTGTAATTAGGATATCATCAACATAGACTGCAACAATAGCAATAGAATCCCCTTCCTTCTTAAAAAATAGTGAATAGTCATTAAGTGAAGCAATAAATCCTTTATAACTGAGGGCTCCTGCAAGTCTGGCATACCATTGCCTTGAGGTTTGTTTGATCCCGTACAAGGACTTTTTAAGTCTACAAACCATGTTGGGAGAAGGAGGTCCACCCCTACAGGAAATTTCATGTAAACTTCTTCCTGCAAATCACCATAAGGCATTATTTACATCAAATTGAAATATTTCCCATTGTTTCTTTGCTTCAATAGCTAACAAACATCTTATAGTAGTCATCTTGACTAGTGGGGAAAATGTTTCATTGAAGTTTATCCCTTCCTTTGAATGTCTCCTCTAATGACCATCCTTGCCTTAAGTCTTTCAATAGTTCCATCTATATGTTGTTTTACCTTGTACACCCATTTACAAGGTAAAGCTTTCCTTCCTTGAGGTAAGGGAACAATATCCCATGTATGATTCAATTTTAAGGCTTCAATTTTTGCTTTCATTACTTTCTTCAAACCTGGATATGTAGAGGCAGCTTTGTAGCTACTAGGCTCAAATATGTTGGATACAAATTTAAGAATCACCTGGATAGGGATAGAAAGAGAATTGAAAGATAAAGTTTGAGGTTTAACAGGAGTAGAAAAACAAGAATCTATCACATTTCCTAAGAATACAGTGTTACAAAAATAATCTTGGAAGTTAGATCGCATAACACCCTTGTTTGTTCTGGTTGATCTTTTCACTGAAACCTAGGTGAAGGGGTAGAATATGATGGTGAAGAAGGAGAAAGCGATGGTGAGTGACTCTGTTGATCAGAAGAAAGTAGGACATAATCTATATCTGGTTTATTTGATGGGTCAGAATAGTGAGAGTTATCCAGTGAATCAGTAGTGTGAGTTGGGTAATCTGGAAAAACTAATTGTGATGGTGATAGGGTCATTGTGATGGAATGAAAGGTGTTTTCAAAGAAATAGACATCCCTAGACACAAAAACTTGCTTGTTGTCCAAACTAAGTAATTTGTATCCTTTTTGGTCATTTGGATATCCTAAAAACACACACTTATTTGCCCTGGGTTGAAACTTGCCTCTACCTTGTGCTAGAGTATTTGCATAACATAAACAACCAAAACACTTTAGATTGAGATAAAAAGGTGCTATGCCACACATGATTTTATAAGGTGCCTTCCCTTTAGAACTCTACAGGGGAGTCTATTAATCAGGTATGTGGTTGTCAATATGCATTCTCCCGAATAAATTAATGGAACATTAGATTGAAACATGAGAGCCCTTGCTATTTCAAGTAAGTTTCTATGCTTTCTTTCCACAATTTCATTTTGTTGAGGGGTAGCCATACAACAAGTTTGATGAAGAATCCCTTTAGATCTAAAAAAATTGCAAACCTACCTCACTTTTTCCTAACTCCCACACATTACCATATCTAATAATTTTAACTTTTCTCTCAAACTGTATTTCATCCATATGGATAAAAGATTGTAATATAGTAAAAGCATTCCCTTTAGTAGATAATGAAAAGGTCCATGTCACCCTAATAAAATCATCAACAACAGTAAGAAAATACTTATAATCATTGTAAGTAGGAATTCTATATGGTTCCCAAGTGTCAACATGTATAAGTTCAAGAGGACCTTTAGTAGAAATTTGATTGAGAGAAAAAGGTAACTTGGATTGTCTAGCTTTGGGACAAATATCACAAAAACAATCAAAATTATGTAAAAATGATATGAAATTAATACTCTTCATTGATGAGAAGGGTAAATTCCCCATTCTAATATGCTATAACTTAACATCAGAAGTTGCATTACTACATACAGAAATAGAATTCTTAGGAACTGCCTTAGGAAATAAGGAATTTAAAGAACTAGGGGTAAATTTTGAGCTAAATCTTAGACTAAGCTACTTAGGATTGGGCTGGAGCATGTATAGACCATCTTTAGCTTCACCAAAAACTTGACCCCTCTTCAGTGAAGAGTCCTGCAGCATACAGGAATGAGAGATGAAAAATAATAAATATACAAATTGAATGCAGAATCTATTAACAAACAACAGATTGTATTTAAAATTTGGGACATATAACACATTCCTTAGGCTGAGATTTGAAAAAATGAGTACAGTTCTTGTATGTGTGACCTTAATAGTTTGAAAATTAGGAAGATTAATAGTCAAAGGGAACTTAAGAGGGGACATGAAAAGGAAGGATTTGGGATTAAAGCATATGTGTTCAGAGGCGCCTGAATCTATGATCTAGGATTTAGAATTAAGAACTGAAAAACAAGAATCTATATACTTAAATATAGTACCAGCCACTGCATTGCTGTTGATTTCAGAACCTGTACTTCTTTGTGATGCTTCCTTCATTTTCATTTGCTTGAACATCTGAACAAATTAGTTATATTGTTCCTTGTTATAGCTTTGATTTGTGTTGATATAATATGACTGATTTATGGTTCTCCCTTCCATTACCTCCATTAACATAGCATTATTTCCTTTGATTTGTCCTTGGAAGCCTTTATCATGACTGACCATCTGTCCCTGATTCTTCTTATCATTTGTGAACTGAAAATCTTCAGGAAAACGTATGAGTCTATAACAATCCATCTCCATATTTATAGTTTTTCCATAATAATCATATTTAACATTAGGGTTATATTTTTTCCTTTTTTCTTTAAATCCTTGATGCTGTTTCTGGAACCTTTGTATAGATTCTTATTTGGTATATAGGTGTGCTCTTGGAGGTTGAGTGGTAAATCTTTGAACCTGTCTCCCTTTGAACTAATTGAATTTCCCAACAATGAAAGATGAAGCATCTGTGGAAATAAGAGGACTCATGTAAGTTTCTCTCTAATTCTTATCTTGCAAGATCAGTGAATAAGCATGGTTGAGATGTGGTAGAGGGTTAAACATTAAGATATTCCCCCCAGCCTAAGCGTAGGTGTCATTAAGACCCATGAGAAACACTATAAGTATCTCACCTTCCAATGATTTTTTCAATTTTTGTTTGCCCTCACAACTACACATATAGGTGCACTTGATATTAGAATTAAGAGTCAAGCTCATCCCATAGCCTCTCAAGTATGGTGAAGTAAGCTGCAACACTACTATTTCCTTATGTCAACCTACACAGTTCTTTCTAAAGATGAAATAATTTTGCTCCATCTATTTTTCCAAATCTATGTTCCAAGTTTTTCCAAAGTTTCTTAGCAGTACGTGAGTAAATGACACTATCTGCTATTTTCTTTAACAGGGAATTCAAGAGCCAAGAAGTTACCATATCATTGCATCTATTCAATTGAGGTAGATCTGGTGAGTCTGATGAAGGAGTAGAAACATTTCCAGTTATGAAGCCCAATTTGTTTTTAGCAGAAAAGGTTATGTAAATGGATCTCTTCTAGCCTTGATAACCCTTTCCATCAAAAGAGTTGTTAACCAATGTCATGACCGGTGAATCAGAAGCATGGAGGTCGTATGGATGATTGATATCTACTGCTGGAAGAAGTGCAGCAGTAGGGAGAGCAGTGGTGGTTGCCTCAGTAGCCATGAAAGATTATTAGGGTTGAAGATCATTGCTCTGATACCATGAAAGAAATAAAACCAGTATTTGGAAAAAAAATTCTTCTTGTTGTATATTTCTTGTCAATTACATTTATTTATACAAGCTAAAAAATCTTCTCTTCTAAGCTAATCAATGAAAATTAAAAAATAAGAAACTTCTTTTCTATGCTAAAAATAAAGAGAAGCTTCTATTCTAAGTTTCATTTAGTCTAACATTTTGGCCCATTCTTCGACCCGAGACTTGTGGCCCTTTAACTTTCTCCTCGTAGATATCGAAGTCAAGGTCTTCTTTTTCTTTGTCTGTTCATTATTCCTCAAAGGGGAAGAATTCATAGATGAAGAATAAGGTTGTATTTCAATATTTTCATTCTCAGGGAAATATGTCTCGAAAAGGTGTTAATGAAGATAGAATAAGCAACTTGCCAAGTGATCTGATTGCTTGCATTTTGGGAAAATTATCTATACGTGATGCTATAAGAACCAGTGTTCTAGATAAAAATTGAAATTTTACTACTTAAATGTGCGACGGTTAGTATTTGATGACATGTTTTGTGAAGAAATTGAAAAATTCATCATGAGGGGAAAAAGTGGTGATGTTCACGCACACAAATTTTTTCAATTTGATGAAATTATCACCAAGTCTCTTCTACTTCATCCTGGTGGATTAGACAAATTTAAAGTATGCGTTCCTTATGATGATTTGACTGAGTTTACTCCTTATGTGAGCAAATGGATATTATATTTGTCTTCAAGGAATATCAAGAAATTAACCTTGATATTTGATAAGGCCATTATGCATAGTTATAAGTTACCTCCTCATTTCTTCTCTTGCTGCAACTTGACAATCTTTAAGCTCCAGAAAGTTGTTGCGGTTTCGCTAACATTAGAGTTTAAGGGCTTTCGTAATATGTGTCAATTATTGTTTTATGGTGTAGACTTCACAAGTGGTTGTTTTGAAAGATTTATTTCCAGTTTTCCCTTCTTATAAAGTTATTATTGAATGGGTGCTCGGGCGTACATCATATTAACATCAATGGTTCTAAACTCAAGAGGTTGATCATCAAGGCTAATATCAGGTTGAATCAATTTCCTTATGAAGGTAATCATGATGGAAGTAAACAATGAAACTTGAGAATTAAAGGAAGGAAAATAGAGACGAAGAATCATAGTAGTGATATTGAATGAAATAATCAATCTTACAATGCTTGATATGGTGCTTTATATAGAGTATGTGTTGAGTTAGTTATAACTAACTCAACTACTTGTGGCTCACTTTTAAGTCTCTGACTGCTAACTGACTACACTTGTTAGTTGAGTATCTTAACACTCCCTTCAAGCTAGGAGGTATAAAGATGTTTAGAGCTCTAATCTTGGACAAAAGATACTCATGTTGATATCTAGACAAGCCTTTAGTTAACACATCTGCAAGCTGCTCCTGTGTAGGTATAATTCATATTAATCAGCCGTTGTTTTAGCCTTTATCTGATGAAGTGAAAGTCTATCTCAATATATTTTGTTCTTTCGCGGTAAACTGGATTAGCAATGTAGACACCTAATTTCGTCCCTCCCCGATAATATTTTTTACCCAATTTTACTTTATCCTACCGTGTACCCTCATCCATGTATTATACTCTCACAAAATATAAAACATAACAACTTTAAACAAACCCCTAACCAACTTTACACCTCATGCTAACAACCTACCCTACCCCATACCCCTACCCTCACCTACCCTACCCTCCACGTGACCCTCCACCCCCTCTTTCCTTTTTCTTGTCCACAAAGAAAGAAACATAAACTAAAAATAAATATAAGAGGAACCTTCCAGGAAGAGAGGTACTCATTCTTTTTCCATTATATATAACAAAGGGGCCCACGTGATTGGGGAGAGATGGGAATGTTTCCCTTTTTCTTTATATACCTACACTAATACATACAGAGGGGGACTTTCCATTATTTTCAGAAAAAGGAAAAAAAAGTAGAGGACATCCATGGCCTCCATTTTTTTCCTCAAGCACCCATGCACTAAATCTTTTATCTTGGACACGAAATTGAGCACACACTCACTCTCATAAGAAGACCCATATCATCGTTCACACTCTTGTCACCATTTTTTACGCATACGCCGCTTCAAACCCCTTCCCAATTTATTTGTTTACGTGATTTCTTCTTGAAGCAAAACAGTAAAGTCGGCTAAATCAGACATGTGCCGTCGTTTTCCATCGCCGAAGCTCCAGTCGTAGGTTTGCTCTTTTGTGTTTTCTTAGCAATTTGGGTCTTCTTGGCCCTGTCTTCTCAACGGATTTCCTATTCGGTTTGGATTTCGAGGGTCTCGCGTTTGATTCTAGGTTTTTTTCATTGCAATTTCTATTTCGAATATTTTGTTCGTTCCTGACTGGTTTAGAATTTGGATCGGCTCGGGTTACGGGTGTTTGACCCTGAGTTGGATCAGCTGTTTTTGAGGTTTATTCTTCATCTGTGAGTTTGGGTTTCTGCTTCTTTCATTCGTTATTATCAATCAGAATCAGAATCTCTTGAGGTCCCATTCTTAACTCTATCCTTTTCTTATGTTTTTTGTAGTTGACGATGTGGTTTCATGGTGTTTTGAATGTGCGTGAATCCTCATAATTGGTGTGGTTTGATTCACTGACTTTTATATTGAACTTGATTAATGGTTTGGTCGAAGATGATTTGAATTTGTTTTGGCATAAAGGAATTTAGGTGGAATCAAGTAGTTATAAAAATAGAACTAAGATTAATTTGGGTTCATTATTGTTTGCTTAATCTGGAGTAAGCATGAATACTGTGGGAACGTGATAGAATTATGACATATTGAAATGGATAGGCAAATATAGGTTCGGGTAGGCATCAATTTAGGAATAAGTGTTCTTCATTGTTTGACTGAATGCATGGAATGCTAAATGTGTTGAATGCTTTTCTAGTTTACATCATGAAATTGAAATTGTTTTCATTTGTCGGGGAATGCCCCGAAGGAATTATATTTATTCACCGGGGAATGCCCCGAAGTATCATGTATTTGAAGACGGTGCATGGTCAAGGCCCGGAACATCGGGTGGAGTTCAGTTCAGGAGTAGTTTAGGATTAGTTTAGAATAGAATAGGTTTATATTTTCGCATTTTTTATTTTTCGGGACTGTATAATTGGACTGGACACTAAATTTTGGATTGTTTTGTCTTGTTTGCCTGATTGATTGTTTTGCTTGTTTTGTGTGGTTTATACATTCGTATTGCCAAAATAGTTGATACACTCTACCAAGCGACCGTGGTCAAACCACGGGACCGAGGGTTGCCTAACACCTTCCCCTCGGTCAATAGAATTCCTTAGTCAGAATCTTTGTTCACAAATCAGTTTTAAAGAGTCAAAATTATTTTGAAAAGGATCTTTTAAAGGTGACTTGGCACACCGGATTATGTCACGTGGCGACTCTGAATTAAAAAAAAATGTAAATAGTCCTTTTTTGAAACAAATTTTTTCTTTTGTCACTCAATAAAAACCCTTTCGAACCTTAAATATAATCTTTTTTGTGGTAAAAAAGGGGTGTGACAGTTCTGGCGACTCTGCTGGGGAACCTTTTCAGAATTTGAGCTTATTCTGGAGTTGTATCGACTTAAATTGGCATTATAGGTGTATAGACATTTTTGTTTGTGTTGTTTTGTGTTATTGTTTATAATTGGTGAGTGCCTACGTGCTCTTTGTTTACAATTTTTATTTTCTGTGTTACCACTTTATATCTGGCATAATGTGCATAACCCGAGTCATTCTTTTTGCAACAAGTCTGTAGTACACGTGTGTACACGAACTATAGTTGAGTCACCCTTATTTTAGGATGGGGGATCCATTGGGTTGTATAGAGTAGGTGAAAAGCTGTCCCAGCCACTATCGACCATATGCTCCCCCGAACAGCCTTGTTAGTGAACCCCAGCGTAGGTCAGCCTTCAGGTCATGCTTATGTGCATCATGTTGAGACTTAGCGGGGCCCACTTGGTCCTTCATTGGAGACTCACCTCTAAAGCATCCCAACGTGCTAAACGTTGCATCTTTGAGGGTAACGTGGTTATTTGACGGACTAATTCGGGAAAAACATGTGTTAGAAGTAAGGTGTGTGGGTAATGAATAAAGAAAAAAAGAGTGTCATAGTTTTTAGAGTTCTTTATGGCTTTTTTTTTTCACAATCCAAAAAAAAAAAAAATTGTACGAAAACACCAAAAAGATTTTAATTTCATAGTGGTGTCATTTTATGTAAAGTGTCTATTAAAAACCCAAAAAGATTTTATTTTCATCATCCGTCTGTAATCCCGGCTCTCAGGTCAAGCCTTAGTTTGTTTTAGTTCTTAATTATCTAATATGGACGAACTACACGTACCTGATTCCCTTCCCTTGGGGCGGGATACGTAGGCAACCCTCGGTGGGTCCGGTAATCTTTATTTTTAGCCTTTGTCTTAGTCTTAGCTTGGGTCTTCCTCGTAATCTAGTGTTGTCAATTGATTCTTGCCAAGTAGGCTGATTTCATTCGGTCAGTCTGTCCCTCCATGTCACACGATATTTTTCTAAGATAAAATACCGAGGGTCGGGAGTTCCTTGTCTTGTTTTGAATTTTGAATTGTAAGTTTGGCTTGTTATCACAGGATGAAGCCTATAGGTTCTAGAGTCTTGATGGTTTCCAAAGTGCCCAAAAAGTTAATCAAGTGGTGGGGCACGTTCAACTACGCTGACCAGCAAGAGCTAATTAAGATATTAGGTGATCTTACGGAACTTCTGCACGTCCTACCCCATCCAGATCTAATAGATGTTGTGTTGACCTTTTGGGATCCTAGTAATTTGGTGTTTAGGTTCGGAAAGTGTGAAATGACGCCTACTTTGGTAGAATTATCTAGTCTACTTCATTTGCCTTATATTGACAAAAGTATGATCCGAGCTCGGAATCACTCGGGCAATAGGTTTCTACAAAGATGCGTTTTAAAGAGTAATAACGGACATTTGGGTTGTCTGAATCAATCATGGATTTCCTTAGACTTTCTATTCGCTAGATTTGGGTCCTTGGAAGGTTTTGACCACTTTTGGGATGAATTTTATATGACTAAGCAGAAGTAGGAAAGAAAATGTCTTGAAGTCTTCACCCTCGCTCTGTTAGGCACTCTAGTCTTTCCGCTAGAAGAAAGGCATATTAATACACGTTTGCAATCTGTGGTGATGGCTCTATTTTGTAAGGATCAAAAGGACAAGGTCGCTAATCAAAAGGACAAAGTCACTAATCAAAAAGACAAGTTCACTATCATACCCATGATCTTAACAGAGATATATAAGGCTTTAACCGAAGTGAAGGAGGGAATGAGATTTTTTTAGGGCAGTAACCTGATATTGCAGTTGTGGATGATGGAGCATTTGCATATACCTTCTTTAGTTAGACCAGACGTGGTTGATCGTTGTATTCCCAATCGAGTGAAAGCCATGGACCTCAGGTTGTGTTTGGATAAATTCTTGCTACCCGTGGGAGTCGACGCTTGGATTGAATTTCTTGAGTCAAGAACCGAGGATAACATTTTGTTGACTTATCTGTGGTTTCGACCAAAGATAATCTTGTTTGGTTGTCAGATGCAGCTCCTTCTAGTTATGTTAGGGCTCAATTGCACTAGACCATACAGTCCTTCTAGGGTAACGAGCCAGTTGAGTAGGCCGCAAGACGTGCCACCAGTAGTGGATCTTCTAAAGGATGTTGAGTACTTCAAGGACCAAGCCTTAGGTGAGAGCAAATATGAGCAATTCTGGAAGCATGCCACAAAGCTAGGTGTGGACACTCTCAAAAAAAGTTTGGATAATCCAGGGTACACTTAGGGATATGGGGTTTGGCTTCAATCTATCCCTCGGGGTATCAGCCAACCATTACCAGCACAGCTTAGAGGGAGAATACAGGAAGAATGCATAATTGACAACCATCAGGATGAAGGTACGGGGGCCAAAGCGGAGACACTAAGAGTTCAATTATTAGGTTTGCTAAAAACTGTGGAGGGGTGTCAGAATAATCTTTTCAAGTGTACTCCTCATGAGGCAGGAATACGTGCTAGAGGCATCTTTCCAAATATCAAAAGGTCCTTACAAGATATGCTACATAGTTTGAATGGGAGAAAGAGAACTTCACAGGCAGGTCCATCTCAGCTAGGGTCATCACGTAGAGCACCAGTCTGAAGGAGCATTTCCTATCTTTTGTTTAGTTTGAGTCCTTTACTTTTCTGCTATTTATAGTATTGTGTCTTTGTTAAGTCGGTGTAAAGTTTTCTTTAACTTTGGAGTCTTTAATAGGAGGAGTACATATGTTGTCCTGTGGGTCTAGAGTGTTATTTAGCTTTCATTGTTTAGTTTGAAAGTTGTCTTAAATTCGAAGTTTGTTTTAGTTGTCTCTTTTATGAAATGTTGTGACGTTGCATTGTTCTTTCTTTTGTTTATTTCAAAAAAAAAAAATCTTCAACTTTATGATATTTATGTATGCGCCGCCCGAACTACGCAAGATCTGATTCATGTACAACATAATACGTAGGCAACCCACTTTTGGGTTCGATCTAATCATTTTATTTCTTGTTCTTTTTTCATTATTTTTCTTTTATTTTTAAGGAAAAACAAAAGCCATAAAGAATGATAAAAAGAGAGACAGTGAGAGAGGAAAAGAAATAAAAATAATGAGAGAAGGGAAAAAAGGATAAAAAAGGGACTGATGCGAGAGAGGTGTGATTAGAGTAAAGAAGCAAATGGGTGTAGGGAAAAGATCAGGATGATGTTAAAATGACCTTGCTACCCTCAAAGGTTGGTAGAAATATGCATGAATCTAGAACAATTTTACAAATGTGATTCCCATGCTTGTTGTGTGACCTAATCCTAACGGGTTTTGTCTTTGATGAGCATGTTCTTTCAGATAAGTGGTTGGTTTACAGAACTCTGGCTAGTCACCCATACTTCACTAGATCAAAAGTGAAGCTTGCCATGGCTAGTAGGGAGATTGAAAATTCACTCATGGATCCAGATCGGGATCCCAGGGAAGGAAGTTCAGAACGCAATGATGAGGTATTGAGACTTAGACAACAATTACTAGATCTGCACCGAGCATGGGCTAGTGGCATGCCTCCTCCTCCACTCCCTGAAGATCTTGGGAATATCCCAATTTCCCACCTCTCTCTCAGGCGCAATTCTCTGTTCCCATTGAGTCACTGGAGCATGCACCAGGATTCACTCCACGGCAATGGCACTTCTAGTGTGCCCTGGAAATTTCTCAACCAAGGCCCGTGACTCAGCCGGAGCCACCGGCAGCGCCTGTTTTTGTGGCTCCGCCACCACCTGAAGCTCCCACCTATGTTGTGCATCTGACAACGGTGCTTTCTCAGTCTGCTAGTGAGCCAGTATTAAAGGTTTTAGATAGTCAGCATTATGCCCCGGAGCCTACTTTGAGAATAAATAAACCGTATGGGTACACTTAGCCAACTCCATTTCTATTTGATATGGAGAAACCTGTCGCAAAAGAGGAACAGGAGGTCATAGCACGGAAATTGAAAATTTTGGAACAGGCGATGAGGAATTTGCAGGGAATCAGAGGTTATAAGAGTGTTTCCTATAAATATCTTTGCATGTTCCTAGACGTCAACCTTCCCCTCGGTTTTAAAATGCCCAAGTTCGAGAAGTATGCTGGGCATGGTGATCCCGTGGCATACTTGAGATATTATTGCAACCAATTGAGGGTTGCAGAGGGAAGGGAAGAGTTTCTTATGGCTTTTTTTGGGGAGAGTCTTTCCGATCTGGCTTCAGAATAGTTTGTCGATCAAGATATTGAAAAGTGGAATAGCTGGGATGACTTAGCTTTTGAGTTTGTGCAACATTTTCAGTATAATGTCGACTTGATTCCTGATGAAAAATCCTTGGTCAACATGAAGAATAAAAGCACTGAAGGCTTTAAGGAATACACGATAAGGTGGCGTGAACAGGATGCCAGGGTAAAGCCTCTAATGAAGGAGAGTAAGCTGGTAGAGGTCTTAATTCTGGCACAGGATAAAACCTATTTTCAATATTTACTTCTAGCAATGGGCAAGTCTTTTATTGAAGTCCTCAAAATGGGAAAGATGATTGAGGACAAAATCAAGACCGGTCGAATAATGAGTTTTGTCGCATTGAATCCACCACACAAGCAATTCAAGGTGGATCTGGCGCATTTGGAGGTAAAAAGAAGAAAGAGGATGTGGCAACCGTTGTAGCTGAAACCTATTACTATCCCAAAAGACCGTCTCGCCCTTATCCCCAATCCCAAGCCCAAGTCTACGCCCAAGCTCCATATATTTCTCCCCACCATTACTACCCTCCATAAAACCCATTATATTCCAGTCCACCACTCCCATACCCAGTATATAGCGTGCAGCCATATGCCCAAACCCTTCTTACCCAAAATGGCGCGTGCAAGCTCCACAAAATCGTCTATCAACTCCACCAAATTACCAAAACCCCTCCAAACCCGGTTTTCAACCCAGGCCCAAGTACAAGAAAGAGAAGGCGGTCAAAAATCAGTTCACACCTCTTGGGGAGTGATATGTTATCTTGTTTGATAGGTTGATAAAGATGAAGGTCTTAAGCTCAATTCAAGGAAGGCTTACAAATCCACCTTCAAGGAATCTCGATTATTCTTTAAGGTGTGCGTACTGTTCTGATATACTAGGCTATGATATCAAGAAATGCTGGCATTTAAAGAGAGCTGTCCAAGATTTAATTGACATAAATCAGATGCTGGTCTAGGCCCCAGAGGTTCCAAACAGTAACCAGAATCCACTGCCAACCCATGCTAAAACCGATATGTTAGAATTAATATATAATGGGAAAGAGTCGTCAAGGTTTTATAAGCCCATTGTCAAGATACAGACTAATGAGGAAAAATCGGTGAATGTAGCTGATTCGTTGAAAGCAATGTCATTAAGCCAGGAAGGAATGAGAGAATATAAATTCAAAGAAAGTGCAAAGAGACTCGTGATCACGGTGAAAGGAGTCGGAGCAACCGCTGGTTTAAGTCATGATAAACCTAAGTTAACAGTGGTAGGAGCTCCGGGTAAGCCTATCTTGATGGTGAAATGAGCACTTGCAGCGCCTATTGTCCTCAAACCGGTGACCCAACCTTCGATAGTTGATACGAAAAAGGTTCCTTGGAACTATAAGCGGACTATGATGACCTATCAGGGGAAGGAAGTAGTGGAAGATGTAGATGAGGTAGGGGTTTGACTCGATCAGGAAGATGCTTCATGCCTGAAAGTTTAAGGAAGTCCAAGCCAATTGTGAGTGGACCTTCATCTATCAAAAAGCCTGTCACCGAAGAAGAAGCCGAGGAATTTTTGAAAAAGATAAAGTTGCCAAAGTATTCAATAATAGATCAGTTGAAGAAAACCCCTGCACATATTTCCCTTTTATCTTTGTTGTTTCATTTCAAGGAACATAGTAATATTATATTGAAGGTATTAAATGAAGCATATGCTCCTAGGGAGATTGCAGTAAATCAGCTTGGGAAAATAGTTGGAAAAATCATTGAGGTCAATCGGATTAGCTTCTCTAACAATGAATTGCCTGTTGAAGGTACAGGGCATAACCGGGGTCTTTACATTACAGTAAAATACAAAGATTTTTACGTCACTCATGTCATGATTGACGGAGTTTCAGGTGCAAATATCTGCCCTATTTCTACTTTGCAAAAGTTGAATATTGATGTTGAGAGGATCAGGCCCAACAATGTATATGTCAGGGCTTTCGATGGTGCAAAATCAAACTCCATTGACGAAATAGAACTAATGTTGATTATAGGGCCTGTTGAGTTTACCATAGAGTTTCAATTATTGAATATAGACTTCTCTTACAATCTGTTATTGGAAAGACCGTGGATCTACAAGGACAAGGCGATTGCATCTACCTTACACCAAATAATCAAGTTTGAGCATGACAGGCAAGAAGTGGTTATTCATGTTTAAGGGGATTTGTTCGCCTACGAAGATTCTCCCTTGTTCCTTATTGAATCAAACAATGTAGAGGAGACATTTGTTTATGAAACTTTTGATACAGTGTCGGTGATTTGTATCGTTGAAGGGCAGGTTATTCTAGGGCCACAATTGTCTCCCGCTTCTATCATGATGATAAATGAAATGTTAAAATATGGATTCGATCCAGGAAGGGGTTTGGGATTGTCTCTGCATGGTATGGTTCAACCCATATGTCCGAATGAGAACGGGCACTTTTGGTTTGGGATTTGAACCTACGGCTAAAGATCTGAAGAAGGCCAAGGGAAAGAAAAAGGAAATATAGTCACTCCCTTGCGCAGTGACCCTACTTAGTAAGTCATTTATCAAGGGCAGTGTCGTGGCACCTATAGAGTTTAAAGCTGAATTGGTTGATGACTTCCAAAACCTATTGATCGAAGTTAACATGGTTGAAGCAGGAGAAGGTAACAGTAAGGCAGACGTACAATTTATAGGTCCAGCTATTCGGCTCAATAATTAGGAAGTCACTCCTCTCCCCGTCAGGAGAGAGTTTTAGTAGTTTATTTTGTTTTTCTTTCTGTTTATCCGAGTTATTTCAGGGGTGTAATTCGAATTTTAGTTTATTTTGGTTATGTTGGCATTTATGTTTAAACCCTCCTATCCTTCCTTTAATAAAATGCAATGTCCCTTTTGTTTCGTGTCTAATATATTTCGTTTTTGTCTTTTTCTTTATATAGTTCTCTTTATGCTGATTCTAATGACATGACATGCATGCGGAATTTTCAGCCTAATCTTAAAATCCAAACTAATCAAGATATAATGAAATAAGAGGGGGAACATAATGAAGAAGGGGCACTAGAAGAAATAAGCAAAGAGTTGGAACAGTTTGAAGACAAGCTGAATCCTAATTTGAATGAAACTGAGCCAATCAATCTAGGGAATCAAGAAGATGTTAGGGAAACTAAAATCAGTGTACATGCTTTGCTGCAGCTAAAAGATGGAATGATTCAAGTATTAATTAATTATAAGGATGTTTTTGCATGGTCTTATGATGATATGCCTAGTTTAAGCATTGAATTAGTAGCTCATAAATTGCCAACTGATCCTATATTCCCCCCTGTGAAACAGAAGTGAGGAAGTTTAAAACTGATGTAAGTATCAAAATCAAAGAGGAAATCATGAAACAACTTAAAGCCAAAGTCATTCGAGTGGCTCGTTATCCTACGTGGTTATCCAATGTTGTTCCTGTCCCAAAAAAAGATAGCAAAATTTGAGTATGTGTTGATTACTGTGATTTGAGTAGAGCAAGTTCGAAGGATGATTTTTCGTTGCCCAATATCCATATTTTGCTGGACAATTGTGCTAAACACGAGTTTGCTTCTTTTGTGGATTGCTATGACGGATACCACTAAATTATTATGGATGATGAAGATGCGGAAAAGACATCTTTTATCACACCATGGGGGACTTATTGCTATCGAGTGATGCCATTTGGTTTGACAAATACCGGAGCAACATACATGAGAGCCATGACCACTATGTTTCATAATATGATGCATAAGGAGATTGAGGTCTTTATAGATGATGTGATTATTAACTCAAAAAGTCAGGCTGGCCATGTTAAAGATTTAAGAAAGTTCTTTGACAGGCTTCGCAGGTATAATCTCAAGCTCAAGCCGGTAAAATATGTGTTTGTAGTTTCTTCTAGAAAGTTGTTGGAGTTTGTAGTCAGTTGTAGAGGAATTGAATTGGATCCCTCAAAAATTAAAGCCATTCAAGATTTTCTCCCGCCCAAGAATAGGACAGAGGTAATGAGTTTGCTTGGTAGACTGAACTACATCAGTAGTTTTATTGGTCAACTCACAACCACTTGTGATCCCATTTTTAAGTTGCTGAAAAAGAGTGTTGTGGTAGAGTGGACTGAAGAATGTCAGGAAGCATTCAAAAAAATCAAAAGGTATCTGTCAAATTCGCCATTCCTGGTCCCACCGGAGCTTGGTAGGCCTTTGATCTTATATTTATCGATCATGGATAATTCTTTCGGTTGTGTCCTAGGTCAACATGATGTCACGGGCAAAAAGGAGCAGGCTATTTATTATCTTAGCAAAAAGTTCACAACATATAAGGCCAGGTACACTCTTCTTAAAAGGACGTGTTATGCCCTAACTTGGGTAGCACAGAAGTTGAAACATTATCTCTTATCCTACACTACTTATCTCATCTCCCGCATGGATCTTTTGAAGTATATCTTTCAGAAGCCTATGCCGACAGGTCGATTGGCAAAGTGGAAAATATTGCTTACCGAGTTTGACATTGTATATGTGACTCGAACCGATATAAAAGCCCAAGCCTTGGCAAATCATCTTGTTGAGAATCCCATTGATGAAAAGTATGAGCCATTAAAGACATATTTTCCTGATGAAGAAGTATTGTGTGTCGATGAAATCGTTAAAGATGTTAATCCAGGTTTGAAGTTGTTCTTCGATGGAGCTGCCAACATGAAAGAAGTCGGAATAGGTGCGGTTCTTATCTCTAAATTGGGGCAACATTTCTCGATAACAGCGCAACTTCAATTTTATTGTACCAATAACATGGCGATATATGAAGCTTTCATTCTAGGTTTAAGGCTAGCTGTTGATATGGAAGTCCAGGAACTATTAGTGTTGGGGGATTCAGATTTGCTCGTCCATCATATTCAAGGTGATTGGGAGACACGAAATTTAAAGCTACTACCGTATCGACAATACTTGAAGGATCTATGTCAACGATTTGTGTCTGTAAAGTTTAGGCATATTCCAAGAATTTGCAATGAGATTGCTGATACTTTGGCCACTTTGTCTTCAATGCTCCAACACCTTGATAAGGCCTACATCAATCCAGTGCATATACAGAGTCGTGATCAACACGCTGATTGTAATGTAGTTGAAGAAGAGCTCGATGGAGAACCTTGGTTCTTTGATATCAAGTAGTACATCCAGTCAGGAGAATACCCAACACATGCCACCAATGATCAAAAGAGGACTATTAGGAGTTTGGCTAGTGGATTTTTCTTAAGTGGGGGAATTTTATACAAGAGAACCCCGGATCTGGAACTTTTGAGGTATGTTGATGCAAAAGAAGCTTCGGCAATCATAGTTGAAATTCATTCCGGAGTATGCGGGCCTCATATGAACGGTTATGTCTTGTCTAAGAAGATTCTCAGAGTAGGTTATTATTGGCTTACTATGGAGAGGGATTCCATTTATTTTGTTTGAAATGTCATCAATGTCAGGTACACGGTGATCTGATACGTTCTCCTCTCGCTGAATGCACGCAATGTCTGCTCCATGGCCTTTCGTAGCTTGGGGGATGGACGTGATCGGGCCGATTGATCCGAAAGCGTCAAATGGGCATAGATTCATTTTGGTGGCCATTGATTACTTCACAGAATGGGTAGAAGTAGTAACTTTCAAGTCAGTGACAAAGAACGCGGTAGTAAATTTTGTTCATGCCAACATCATTTGTAGGTTTGGAATTCCTAAGATGATCATTACAGAAAATTCTGCCAATCTCAATAGTCATTTGATGCAAGAAGTGTGTCAATAGTTTAAGATTGCACATCAAAATTCCACTCCATATCATCTGAAAGCTAATGGCGTTGTAGAAGCCGCCGATAAGAATATCAAGAAGATACTGTGGAAAATGGTACAAGGGTCTAGACAATGGCATGAGAAGTTGTCGTTTGCATTGCTAGGTTATCACACTACTATTTGCACTTCAATAGAGGCAACTCCATATTTATTGGTGTATGGGACAGAAGCAGTCACCCCTGCAAAATTTGAAATTCCCTCTCTTTGAGTCATTGTGGAAGCAGAGATTGATGATGATGAGTGGGTCAAAACCTGACTGGAACAATTGAGTGTGATTGACGAAAAAAATCTAACGTAGGTATGTCATGGCCAATTATATCAAAAGAGAATGGCTCGAGCGTATAACAAAAAGGTACGACCCAGGCATTTTAAAGTTGGTCAGTTGGTATTGAAGCGTATTCTTCCTCACCAGGTTGAAGCGAAAGTCAATTTCTCCCCAAACTGGCAAGGTCCTTTCATTGTGAAGAAAGTGTTGCCCAATGGAGCCTTATATTTGACAGATATTGAAGGCAAAATGGAAAAAATGGATATCAATGCTAATGCGGTCAAAAGATATTACGTATGATATTTTATCCTTTGTTAATTTTATTTCATGTTTAGTACTTGCATTTTTGAAGATTGATATGATGAAGACATTTTATTATTATATCCAAACATTGTGTCATTCTTTATTTACCCGTTTGAGCTTAGTTTTATTTTTCTTTCATATCCCTCTTTTGGAATCAAAATAGAATCAAAGATAAATGTCAGGAAAATAAGAATAAAAGAAAGAGTTCAAAAAAAAAGAAAAAAAAATCAAATCAAAACAAAGAACAAGCTGATGGAACTACGTGCGACCTGATTCTCCTCTCTTGGGAGTGAGATACGTAGGTTGCCCTATTCAGGGCTTGGTCCAACTAAATAAAGATTTTAGAGTCACCCAGTTAACAAAAACTGGGGCATGAGTTAATGTTTGTTTGAGTCGATTCCCAAAGTTATAAGTCTCACCCCATTTCAAGTGACATTTGAGCCTCTTTCCATCCTTTTCTAACCTTATCCAAAAGCCAAGTTACAACCAAATAAATTCCTTCAGATCAATTTTTGATAATGTTAAAGCTAAGCATGCAATGGATATAATGATACATTGTAGGGTACTACTTGTCTTCCTCAACATAAGAAATCAGGAAAAAAAATAAAAAAAAATGAGAGAGTCCTATTGGTGAAAACCCTCGCGGTCACCATAAGGCGATGGTGAGTCGAAAGAAATAAAAATGAGAGAGTCTTACTAGTGAAAACACTCTTGGACACCATAAGTAGATGGGGAGTTGAGAGAAATAAAAATGAGAGAGTCTTATTGATGAAAACCCTCATGGGCATCATAAGGCGATGGCGAGTTCGAGAGAAAAGTGAAAAGGAAAGAGATTTGTTGGCAAAAGTATTTTAAAAT
>NC_061121.1:8821170-8836718 GCF_002878395.1 Capsicum annuum
AGCACGTAATTGGTTGCGGTTTCTAACAATTTTTTTTTGTTGTCCAATTTCAAGTCTTGGTCAATTTACAATTTAGGAATTGGTGGAATTTGTTTTAAGGAGGGAAATTCAAACAAGACTTGGAGCCTTTTCAAAGTCAAGTTTTCAAGACTTTGACTTTCTAATACTTCTCCTTATAACATGGACCCTTGTTTTATGGAAAATTGTTGGAAAGTGGTTGAGATGTGATTGACTATTTGATGAGGGATGGGAAGTCTTTCAAGACTAACAAAGCTTCACCCCTTTTTCCTTCACCTTTATAGATCTAATGTTCACTTTATATATATTAACAAGCTATGAAGGTTATGAAGAACTTCAAGAACAACATCAACAATCACCAAGAACAACCAACAACAATATCCAAAAATACCACAATTTTCACACGGCCAACTTACAATTTTCACAATATAATATCTTCAACACTTGGCCAAGACAACTAAAAATTCAACAAAATGGTTCTTAGGCCAACAATGAACAACAATATCACGTGGCCAAGCTTAGAACAACAACAAGATGAAGACCACAAGTCTAAAACAGTCCACCACAACAATATTTCAACAATAATTCGGCCAAGACTTACGTTCACGAAAACAACAACAACAATGTAAGCTCAAACTTAGATTTAGACTCAAGAGTGTTAGAGGTGAAGAAAACTAACACTAGAAACAACAAAACAAGTAAAAATCTCGGCCAGGACACAACAATAATACAATTTTGGCCAAGAACACAAAATGGAAAGATTTGCTTCTTTTTTATTTTTTAGTTTTCTAACACCTTTTTTTTTTGAATTTTCTATCAAGCAAGCCCAAGATTGATCTTGTAGGAACAAGATCAATCCATGCTTTGATACCAAATAATACGAGAATGACAATGGAAACACGAAACACACTCCAAACAGTCCATAAATCACAACAAACCATGGACTAAATGGAGACCTCTCTCGGATTCGCTACAACTACACAATAACGAGATAGAAAGGGGTGTTTCAACACCAAATCAGCCAACCCAAACTATGATTAAAAACAAGAATATGAAGAACAAGATGAACTTAACAATGGGAATAACAACAACACAAACGGGTATACTACGAGATACAAACATTACAAGATTGCAAGAATAGAAAGGATAGATAGAGTGATATACACTATCTCATGAACTAAGAACCTAAGTGTATTCAAGCACCTAGACCCTTAATACAATGATAATAGGACCCCTACTCTCTTCAATGAGAATAAGAGAGACCTCAACCTCCTCTAGCACCATACATTCTAAGCAATTCCACCCTAGTATCACCCTAGTTACAAGTTTCGAATTTGTGACTCAAGGAGAGAGGACTTGTCTTTCAATGTTATACAACATTCATTATCATCAAAGTCTAATAAATGAAACCCTAAAATGTTCTATTTATAGATATTAAAAAAATAGTATGAAATATTCATAATACCCCTCAAGGGTGAGGTGCCCATCAAGTGCAAGAAGTGGGTTGATTTTGGTGTGTTTAGGCCCTCTTTTACACTTCACTTGTGCACTTCCTTGGGTGGATTCATTATGCACTCATTCACGTCCATCCTTGTGGTCGTACTTATATCAGACACTATATTCAACAAGGACCTTGTCAACCGATTCTTTCTCAATTTCTTCAAACTAGAATTGGAATGAAAATGTGTTGATTTAATTCGACATGATATGAGGGTTCATATTCTAGGTGGATGGAGTATAGTGTGAAGAAAGATGTTGTGTTTTTCTTGTATTGCTATTTATTTAAAATAATTATATAAAAGATAATGCAGGTGGATTTTTCATGAAAACCGGCTTTAAGACTTGGAATCATAGTTTGAAATGATTTTAATTATATGTTGGTGAAGTGAATAGTGTCCACAGAAGATGTTTCAATAAGATGCTAGATTTCAAGAATCAATCTCAATCAATTCAAGTTTCTTTGAACAAGAAATCTGATAAAATAAGAAGTGAGCATCGTACTCGTTTAGAGACTTCAACTAATGTGGCAAGATTTCTCTTTGAATTCGAATTGTCTTTTCGAGGTCATGATAAAAGTGAATCTTTCCAAAATAAAGGCCTTTTTCTAGGTCTTTTGAAATAGTTGGGAAAAATGCTTTTCGATTTGAAAACTGTTATTTTAAAACATGCTCCAAAAAATGCTATGATGACTTCTTCAAAAATTCAAAAGGATATTGTGAAATCTTGTGCACAAGAAACCGTGAAAGCTATAATTGATGACTTGAATTGAGAT
The DNA here is from genome assembly GCF_002878395.1 of Capsicum annuum. Lineage (NCBI taxonomy): Eukaryota > Viridiplantae > Streptophyta > Magnoliopsida > Solanales > Solanaceae > Capsicum > Capsicum annuum. The sequence continues at coordinate 8,823,461 of NC_061121.1, forward strand.
TTTTTTGAAGTTTTAGTTAATGAGTCTAAGGATATATCACACCATGAACAAATGGTCATTGCGTTGAGGTATGTTAACAAAAAAGGTAATGTGAATAAGCAAGTTATTGCGACTGTTCGTGTTGGTAATACATAGGCAAAAACGTTGAAGAAAATAATATGCTCTGTGTTTATGAGACATTCTTTAAGTACATCTAAAATACGTGGATAAGGCTATAATGAGGCTAGTAACATGCACGGAGAGATGAATGGTCTTAAAAATTTGATTTTGAAAGAAACTCCATCGGCATATTGCATTCATTGTTTTGCTCACCAATTACAATTGACACTTGTAGCCGTTGCCAAAAAATATTTGCTTGTGGATGAATTTTTTGCTATTATTACTAATGTGTTGAATGTGGTAGGAGCATCATTTAAGCACAGAGATCAACTTCGGGATGATACCAAACGGTATCTAGAACACCAAAATAGTCCGCAAATAGTCACAACAATATGCCTAAATCGCAACAACACGACAACAATACCATACAAGAAGCAAACACAAACTTAAAACAATAAAAGGATAGGTAACTTGACACAAAGAGAACTCATTAGGTAGCAACTAAAGAGTGTATCAAACTCTAAAACCTCTACGAAATAAGTTAACAAGCACCAAGTTCTTATGGTGACCGCTACGGGAATCAACTCACCTTAAGATCCACCGTTTCCAAGCAAAGAACAATATTGGCTTTTCCAAGCCCTAAGCTACAATAGCTAGTCCAAGCCCTAACTAAGAACTACACTAAGGTGGTCTACTCTCAAGAGAGAGGATTTTCAATGTCTCATATTTTCATCTTTAACAAACTAAAGAGAAAAGACCTAATAAGAAACTATATATTTATCCTAGCTTATTACATAGTATAATAGACCAAAATACCCTTAATGAAAAGGGAGGTCATGGGTTGTTTCTTTAACATGTGCAAACCCCAAAATACCCTTAATGAAGGGTGCTTCTTCAATGCTTCAAAAGCATGGGGTCACACTTCAAAACTTGTAGCCTCAAATTGGCATCAAATTTAAGACCCTACACAATCTTCCACACACGGGTTTGTTTAATGAAATGCTCAAAACGGGTCCTCCATGCATGTTCTAGTATCCTCGAGGTGACCAAGTCTTGAGCCTCTATGTGTTGGCCTCTGAAGATTTCATCAAAAGATAAGATGGTCATTTGTCCCGTATCACCCTCTCCTTCTTGAAAAGGATTCGACCTCGAATCCAAACCTAGCAAAATCGAAGAGAGGACAAACAAATACAAACTCCTCATGGCATGAGGGTTAGGGTTAGCACAACAAATCATCTCAACATGCCAAGGTTGCACATATTTGCAATATAACCAAGGATCCTTTGAATGAAATATTAAAAACTCAATGAAAGATGTACGAAGAATTTGGTTATGGGATTCACCAAGAGTGACACTTTGCTTGTCATGTAGACCAAGAAATAAGTTGGGTGCACCAACATCACCATTTCCATATTTAGCACCGGGGTCAAACGGGAAGAGTGGCCATAGACACGGGTCTAGACAACACTCCCTTTTCCCGTGGTCTCCACCCAAACTAAATGACATACTCTCTACAATAACATATATATCATCGAAAGAAAATAGAGAGTAGAGAAAAGTATCACTCAAGTCGACTTCTACTAAGGTGCCATCATGTGTGTACTCACTACTAGTTTCCCAATGATCACCATGAGTAGTCTCAACAATAAAGTCACACAAAGTAGAAGGAGTAACTTCCAAGACTACATGTTCCTTACCCTTAAGAGTACTCTCATCTTCCAAGAAGAGATTTCTATCTTTAGGAGGAATGTTGTCACACCATAGTGGGTTAACGTATAGGCTATAGCCTCCAAGGTAAGCTATACTATTTTTTTCACCATTAGGCTCATTAGGAGTGTTTATATCATTTTCAAATAAGACATTATACCTAAAGAGTGAATGATCCAATCCACGGGAAGATTTGGAACAACCAAGTTTCTCACTCTCTAAGAGATCAATATCAAGTTTTAAAGCAATTTCAAGCACAAGATTGTCCCAAGAATAGCTCTCGGGTTCACTCCCCTTTTGTTGAAAAACTTTTTCAAATACTTCACTCACTTGAGTTTGCTTAATCACATCACACACATACTCAAGTGGTGAACAATTTTCACAAATAGGTTGATTAACACCAATTACACAAGATGATGCACTTTCATTCAACATCTAGGCTTCAACACTAGGTGGACATAAATTGATCTTACAAGAAGAGTCGATTTGGTCACCAATAGGATCAACTAGTGTATCCACACTCACAACATGTACATCATCAACAAAAGGCAAAGAATCATTAGACTCACAAGTAAGTAAGCTACTACTCACACTCAATGGGCTACTAGCCACACAATTATCATTCACATGCACAAAAGCATAAGAATTAGCTATTTTACGTTGAAGTTCTTGAGTCGACTCTCCCTTGCTATGTTGTGAAGGTCCCCACAAGATTGGGAAACAACTTCACTTCGGCATTTCTCTTCTTCACTTTCCATGTCGGTACCTACACAAATGTCCTTAGAAATAGAAGGACAAACAATGTTAGCTCGGTTTGGTGGCAATCCCCTCACTTCGCTTCACACAACCTCTCCTTTTTGCACTCTCGGATTACCACCTTGCACACCCTTACTCCTATCAATCTTTTGTATCTCATAAGCATTCGGATTATAGTAAGTATTCACTTCTCTTTGCAGCTCGAGCAGCATGTATGTCATGAGGTGATTTCCCTATCGGTTTCTTACAACATTAGGCCAATTTTGCACATTTGGAACTCTATGTTGTGCAAACCAATCGGAACCTAAGCATACATGACCGTATGTCAATGGAAGAATATTGCACCACACCTCCTCATGGTATTCAAATTGGGAGAAGACAACTTTGACCCTTTTGATAACCTTAAACCCGTCCAAGAAATATGGAACAAGTAAAGGCTAGTGAAACAACCCCAAGTAGTCAACCATGGATGGAAGGATGTAGTTTCTATAGTACCTATCATTTAACACAACGAGGCAGCCCGGTATCCCACAAATGGTCACCTTTCCGAAGTGTACACTCCTTCTCGGATCAACATTGTAAGGTACACGAGTACCTCTTGGTTTTGGAGATGCATACCCTTTTCTTCTCGTTGGACAACCTCCACTAGAGCTAGTATAACCATTTACACTATATCGACCTTGATAAGAGGTACTACAAGGTGGAGGATATGAATCTTCACACTCCTCATGTGTACTCTCATCATAGCTCTCATAAGCTTTGCAAATGAAAGGGTTATACCTAACACCAAATCTAGGTTCGGAGTGAGAAGTGTAAGACTTCTCATATGCCTCAATGTCATCATAAGGCCCATCACGAGGTCCTACATTATCTCCAAGTTCACCATAAGTGCTAGGCACTTCATTCACCTCATTTTCTCCCTCAAAACAATAACTCTCAAATCTGCCCAAGTTTTGATCATGGCTATTTTCATAGCCTCCGCAATCTCCCTTAACTTCGTAGTCATAAAATCCCTCACTACAATCAAAGTCTCCCATGTTGTAGTTACAATAATCTCCGTCTATCGAAGACATGTTCCCCTTATATCACCTTTGTACCTACACAATGAACAAACAATATTAGTAGTAATAGCTCCTCACCAATACTCGTATACACCTACCTTTGTGATTCTTACAATTGGAGCGGCAAATATTGAAAGTTGTTTATACTCCGGTAGTCAATAGGATGTCAATTCTACTTGGCGGCTGAAATGGATTCTTGTTTGATAGATTAAAGACACAAAAACAAAATTTACTTACAAACTTGAAACAAAGAAGTTACTACGAGTTAAAAACGAGAAAAATACACAAATAACGAAGACACGAAAGAAACGGATTCAACAATTAATTTACAACTAAGTAGGTGATTACTAGTTGTTAATTAATTCTAGAATCAAGACATGAAACTAATGAAATAATAAAACGAAACTAAGAATCTAAAATTTTTTAGCTTAAGCACTTTCGGTGATGACGTGGCAGCCTCTCATTGGTTGTTGAAAACTGTCGAAAGTTTTGAGAAATATTTTTATTGTTTTCAATTTTTATTGATCATTGTTCAATCGGAAGAGTGTATTTTTGGTTTTGGGAGGGAAACAACAAGACTTACAGGCTTTTCAATGTTAAAAAAAAAAAGGCTTGACTTTTGTTTCACCTTTTTGGCAAAACACCTTTTGAAGCCTTTGTCCCCCTTTCTTCTTTTGTAGGTCTTGGGAAAACCCCTTTCTCTCTTTTGGTAATAAGACCTTTTAAAAGTCTTTTGACCCCCTTTCTTCTTTTATAATAGTCTTGGAATGTGTTTCAAGACTAACAAGACCACACCTTCTTTCTTCTTTGATTTTAGATCAAACAAACCACTTTCTCTTCAACAAGATATGAAGATGTTGAAGAACACCAAAAACACAACTTTGAATCTTGGAGTTCTAAGGTTAACTTTGGACCTCCCAAACATCAACAACATATATTTAAGCTCCAATCTTCAACAACAACATCAACAAAACATTTTTCCAGCCACCAATCTTCAATAACAACATCAATAAAATATTTTTCAAGCTCCAACCCTCAACAACAACATCAACAAAACGTTTTTAAGCCACAATCTCAACAACAAACTTCAATAACACTCTTTCAAGCCACCAATCCCCAAAAACCAGAAACCTTCAGAGTTCAAAAATAACTCGGAAATGAATCAAAATTTAGATCTAGACTCTATAAGTGTTAGTGAAGAAGGGACTAACACTAGAAACAACAAAACACACAAAAAAACACAAGAAAACCAAGCCTCAAATCTCGGCCCAAACACAAAAACGGGACAAATTACTTTTTTTTTTTGCATTTTTCAGTTTTTCCAACAATATTTTTGTGATTTTTCAAGATAGCAAGCCCAAGATTGATCTCGTGGGAACGAAATCAATGATGGCTCTGATACCAAATGGTATCTACAACACCAAAATAGTCCGTAAACAGTCACAACAACACGCCTAAATCCGCAACAACATGACAACAATACCATACAAGAAGCAAACACAAACTTAAAACAATAAAAGGATAGGTAACTTAACACAAAGAGAACTCATTAGGTAGCAACTAAAGAGTGTATTAAACTCTAAAATCTCTACGAAATAAGTTAACAAGCACCAAGTTATTACGGTGACCGCCAAGGGAATCAACTCACCTTAAGATCCACCATTTCCAAGCAAAGAACAATATTGGCTTTTCCAAGCCCTAAGCTACAATGGCTAGTCCAAGCCCTAACTAAGAACTACACTAAGGTGGTCTACTCTCAAGAGAGAGGATTTTCAATGTCTCATATTTTCATCTTTAAACAACTAAAGAGAAAAGACCTAATAACAAACTATATATATCCTAGCTTATTACATAGTATAATGGACCAAAATACCCTTAATGAAAAGGGAGGTCATGGGTTGTTTCTTTAACATGTGCAAACCACAAAATACCCTTAATGAAGGGTTCTTCTTCAATGCTCCAAAACCATGGGGTCACACTTCAATACTTGTAGTCTCAAATTGGCATCAAATGTAAGACCCCACACAATCTTCCACACACGGGTTTGTTTAATGGCATGCTCAAAACGGGTCCTCCATGCATGTTCTCATATCCTCGAGGTGACCAAGTCTTGAGCCTCTATGTGTTGGCCTCTGAAGATGTCATCAAAAGATAAGATGGCCATTTTTCCCGTATCACAAGACCATCAAGCAGAAATGTTGGAGCAACTACAAGAAAGTAGTGAAGTTTAAAGTGGAAAAAGATTAAATCAAGAACGAGGACTTCAAAGGCCAGGTGACACTCATTGGGGATCATATTTTAGAACATTGGATAACTTCATTATTTTATTTTCATCTATAACTTATGTGCTTGATGCGATTAAATGTAGAGGCTCTAATCCCAATGATAGATTGCAAGAAGGAGCATTTTTGATATGATCAATGAATTTGAACTTATTTTCTTGCTTTACTTGATGTTGAAGATATTGGTGATGTCCAATAAGTTGAGTGCATCATTACAAAGAAAAGAGCAATATATTGTCAATGCTATGATATTTCTTGACATTACTAAGACAAGATTGCAATTGTTGAGAGATGATGGATGGGTTGCTTTGATGAATGAAATTCGTGTTTTTTGTGATAAACTTGAAATATTGGTACCTAAGATGGATGATTTTTATTTTTTCGAAAAGTCAAAGCTTACGCCTTCTAGTGTAACTTACTCACATCACTTACGTGTTCAACTCTTTTATGCTATAATTGACTTGCAACTTCAAGAGCTCTTTTATGCTATAATTGACTTGCAACTTCAAGAGCTTAATAATCGTTTTGAAGTTGTGAGTGCTAACTTGCTTATTAAGATTGAATCCATCTAATGCTTATGCTAATTTTGATAGGGAAAAAATAATAATAATGGTCAAACACTATCCATGTGAGTTTGGTGAATCAAAGCTTCGGGATCTTAGTTACCAACTTGATACTTTCATTATACACATGTGACGTGGTGATCCTATATTCTATAATTTGAAAGGAATTGGTGATTTGGCAGAAGTACTAGTTAATGCAAATCTTGGGGAGACTTATTCTCTTGTGTGCTTGTGAAGTTGACCTTGATTCTATCAGTCGCTACTGTAACTGTAGAGAGAGCTTTTTAATCCATGAAGCATATCAAAAATGAATTGTGTAGCGGTATTGGTGATGCATTTTTAAGTGATTGCTTAGTTTATTACATTGAGAAGGATATATTTGTAAATATAAGCAACACTGCAATCATTGACCGTTTTCAGAATATGAAAACGCGTCGATGTCTAGTATGAAAGGATGATCTACTTTTGTTATATTAGTACTAAATTAATAACATTTGATCATTTTGAAATTTATTCTTTGCTCATAATTTTTTATAATTTTTAAGATTAAAAGAGTTGTATGTTAAATTATGTAGTTGATAATTGACATGATTATGTTAAAGATAGTGGTGCACCCCCTATCTTCAATTCTTGGATTTGCCTCTGGACGCTACCAAAATCATCAACTCAAAATAAGTTATTATATTTTGCAGACCAAAATTATGAAATAAGGATTTGTCATAGCACAAGTAGCTGTAATTTCTTTTTTTTTTTTTTAATCTATAAAAATATATGAGAAATTGATGTTTCTCCCGCTCTCAAATCATCTTCTCTGTTTGTACATTTTATCATTTATGCGTTATTAAATGTTGACGAGGTATAACAGATGATGGATTACTTATGAAGTGTCTATTTTCAGTGTTGGTTAATTAGCTCGTTTCTAATGAAGATCAAGAGTTTATTCATGCGGATGATTAAGATTAATCTCATAGTATCAACAAATTATTGGAATTTTAACCATATATAAATCTTAGTATTTTCTTTGTTTTCTTGTTTATTCAAGTAATCTGATTCTTATCAATTTGCATATTCAGTTAGCAAATTGTTTTTTCGATTGTCCGTGTGATTTTAACCGATCGAAGATTGAGAATTTTGTTTTAGTATTTCTAATCAAAACTACGTGGAGAACTTTTTTTTTTTAAAGCCAGTGTTTTTTTCTGGTTTCCCATCCGGTGTCCGGTACCGTGTTGGAGTCCGACTAATCGGGATTCGAGCCGCGTAGGGACCCATTCAAGGGAAAGCGCTCCCTACCAAGGATTTTTTCATATTTTGTTTTCCCATCCGATGTTCGGTAACCGCATTGGAGTCCGACTAATCGGGATTCGCACCGCAGGGCTTCATTCAAGTAAAAGTGCTCCCTACCAAAGATTTTTTCATACACAAGGCTCGAAGCCGAGACCTCTGATCAAGGGAAAAGCAGTCTCATCTGCTGCACCACAGCCAATTTTTAAAGGCAGTGTTGTTATTCATAGTGATAGTAAAACTCGTGATGTTAAATCTATGATGTGTAAGAGATACTCTTTCTTCCTCTTTTTGTAATGATTATTTTTTTTTTCTACTAAGAACTGTCCAAAGTGTGGACAAGTCCATTAGTAATATATATATACACTCCACATCTTATTAATTAGTTTGGGTAAGATATTAGTTATACTTTCAAGTCAACCAACTCAATTTTACTAATTAATAGAGTACCATTCCGATTCTTCAAATAATGATTCAAAAGCAAGATTATTGGTAGGCTAACTGGCTAACTATACAAATTAAAATTTATGTTAGTCCTTTCGTGTTGATTTAGTGTCGATAGAATTGTGTAATATATGCACCAAATTAAAGGGTGAGATGTGGTTGGGTTAATTAATGAAATGGGTGAAGATCATCCAATCTCAAGTTTAAATTTTATCGGAGAAAAAAAAAAAATATATATATATATATATATATATCACTTTCACTTCGTCTCCAGAGTCAAACTATTTGAGTTTGACGATAAAATTTACACACAACTTTATCACACATTTATGCAACGTGCTATATTCACATTTTGAACCCCTGATGAATAGAGTGTACTATAATAATTAGTTGAGATGTATATTAGAACTCGTCACTTAAGATCAACGACGCACCAATTTTTTGCCACTAGACTAAGTAAACTAGGAGTTGATAATGTCCAAATTCCTAACCTTTTCATTCTTACGTCAATCAGTGCATGCATGCATGTCTTGTAGTAATAATTAACAGGCTAGCTTTTAATAACAGCAACGTGCATGCCACTATTACTATACATTTATATATATTGCAAATTTTAACTAATCACGAAATGCTAAAATCACTCGTTGGTTGAGCAGGTGATCTCTTTAGAAACTCCGTGCTTGTGGACTTGTGATCATGTCGATCGGGGACAACAAGGCGCCTAGCTAGTGCGGTTTATGTGATGATGGTATCACTATGTGAGTATTAATTACGTAGTATCAAACTGTGGGAATACATGGACGAGAAGAAGAACATGACTTACCTAGTAACGATAATTTCGAAGTTGCGATCATAGGAGAGAAGAAAAAATCAAAAATGACAAAATGAGCGTTAGAACAATTGGGTGACAGAGAGAGAATGGAGAATTCTCTAATATTACTAGCTAGTAGTATACTTCCTCCATTTCATATTAGATGACCCTCTTGCTAAAACTATTTATTTCATTTTAATTGTCTAAGTTCTAAAATCAAGAGAAGTTTATTGTGTTTTTTTCAATACTACCTCTATCACTAAATGACAATGTAAAATGTATATTATATTCAAATTTAATTTTTCAATGTATAATTGATAGGGTAACTACTTTGATAAAATAAACTTCTATTAAATATTTTTTAAGAGAAGTGACATGTCAAGTCAATAAGGGTCTTAAAACGAAACAGAGGATGAAGTAGATGTGTCCCAAAGTGAAGAGGAACTGGGTCGGGCTGGCCCGTTCCAGCCCGATAACCTGGCCCATTAAGAGGGCCCGACCTAATTTGACGGCACGATGGGCCCTCGGGCTCCAGGCTGTCGGTCCCGGGCTGGGCCGTCTTTGTTAGAAGGCTCGATGGATCAACCCGTTTAGAGGCCCGGACCAAGTTAGCCGTTTGGATTGGGATCCAACTGCCAAATTGGATCGTTGGGCCAACGACATTATAGCCGTTTGGAGCCCCAACGGCCAATTGGCCTATTTAAATAATTATTTTTTTAATTCAAATTTTTTTCTATAAATACCCCCAATTCAAAATTCATTTTTCACATAAATCTCATTCTCTCAATTCTCAATCTCTCTCAAATATTTTAATTATCTCCTAAAGTGCTAAATTTTATTTTTTAATTTTGCGATTACAAATACAAGTGAAAGTTTTCTGAAGTTGCAACTTTCGGATACTTTAAAATTTGGTGTTGTCATTCTATCTCTTACTTTTAATTTTTAATTAGTGTATTAATTGTTGGGTATTTATTTTTATTACTTTTATGTATTTTGAATATTTTTTAATTTGATTTATAATATGAATAAATTAAGAAACCTCGGTAAAAATGTCAAAAAAATTTGCCTCAGAAGTGGTAGTGATAGTAAAAAATGAATTGGTGGCATTTCCGGTAGAGGAAGTTCAAGTACTAGATATACCCGTATGCCTCCGGTACCAATTAGTCTACCTTTTGAGGAAGAAATAGGTGTAGGTACTCACGATATGAATTATGCAGAAGTTTAGAAAAATTATAGTATTGAAGAAGAAAATGAAGTAGATGTTGTTAATTTAGATGAAGATGATGAAAATATTGGTTAGACACCCGCAGCAGAAAATGCTAATATTAGATCTTAATCGGTTAATCTTCCTCCCCGCTCTCCCGTACCCCAAGAGCTCGTAGAAAACTAGTATTGCATGAAATTTTTTTACGGAAATAGAAGGACAAACTAAGATGCAATTCAATATTTGTGAAATTATATATGAGCATAAAAGAGGAGGCAATAAAGGAGTTACGGGTTGATCAGACATATAAGAGAAAATCAAGCGAGAGAGTTACTTATTGCACAAGGTGGTGAAACTATTGGTGGGCCAGCACAAACCAGATTGAACCCAACAATCGGTCAATTAATTAAGAATTATAATAAAATGAAGCACCGAGAAGAAATGCCAAAAATGATAGCTATGGGTTGTTTTTCTTTTACTTTTGCTTCTTCAAATGTATTTATTCATTATATTCAAGCAATTTATAATCATATATTTAATGATATTCCTAGAAGCACTTGTTGGGTCGATATTTTTGGACTCCATGCACAATATGTTTATTATTTATCTACATTATTAAAAAATATTCAATGTAGAATTTCTTTAACTTCTGATCTTGATCGTGTTGTTAATAAAAATGATTATTTAACCATTACTTGTCGTCGCTGGATAGATAATAATTATGTTATGCAAAAACGTATTCTAACTTTTTTGTATGATGAAAATAGTAGACATACTGAAAAATTTATTTTTGAATCTATTACTAAAGTTGCAGAATATTCTGGTATTAAAAGAAAAAAATTATGTATTGCTTTTGATAATGCATCTAACAACAAGGCTGCTATTGACAAGTTAAAAGCTGACATTTCTCCGCCATTACCTGAAATATTTCATATTAAGTGTGCTTGTCATAAATATAATTTAAATGTAAAAGATGATCTTGAATTTTTTGAGTTTTATATTGAAAAGGTACGGCTTGTTGTTGACTTTATTCAAGGAAATAATCGAAGAAGAAGAGTGAGAGAATTTAAAGTTAAATGTGAACAAAATGAACTTAGACCAATATTAATGCATGAAGAATGTGATACTAAATGGAATGCTACTTATACTTATTTAAAAACTTGTCTTGCTTATAAAGTTCCTATTACAATGACTTTTAATCAATATTCTAGTTCTTTCCTCGAGTGTATGCTACATGATTCTGATTAGGTTGTAATTGATGATTTTGTTAAGTTTTTGAAAAGATTTTATATAGCTACGGTTGAATTTTTCGGCACTTATTATCCTACTGTTTGCAATATTTTAGCTTATTTAGTCGACATTTCTTGTTTGCTTAAAAAATATAAGAATAAAGGTTACAAAGAAGCTGTTAGTGCTATGTTTGCTAAATTTAAAAAATATTTTTATCCGCTTTCCCCAATTTACTTGGTTGGTGCTATACTAAATCCATGTAGGAAATATAATACTATGTGCAAGTTTAGATTTATTATTTATACTTCCATAAAGATAGAGCCTAAAGAAAAACCAAATTTGTTTACGGCTATGAGTGGTGCGAACATTTATATAGAAGCACTATATAACCATTATGTTGATTTACTTGATATAGTTGTACCGACAAATATCACTCCAACTGTGGCTCCTCAAGCTCTCGAGGAGCCATCATCTTCTAAAGGCTGTCATATAGTGGTTTTCCTTATTACTTTTTGATTTAAATATTTGGGACAAGGTTTCTCCTTCAAAATACACAATAAATTCTCGGAAAGAGCTTAAGTATTATCTTCGACAGCCGATAGAGGATCATAGAGCAAGGATCAACACATTGGATTTGTGAAAGAATAATGAAAGACAATATCCTGTGCTTTCAAGATTAGCTATAGATATATTGAATGTTCCAATGTCAACCATTGTATCAGGGAGCGCTTTTAGTCAGGGACGACAACAGCTTGGAGACAACCGACACTCATTAGGAAGCAATCTATGAATATTCTAGTTTGCCTTAGAGATTGGATTAGAGCAGAACGAAGAAATCAAGGAATGGAGCTGGAGCCGAAAGACGAATAAAATCTTGAAGAAATTCTGACTTCAAGGAAAAACTTAGCACAATCAAGTCTAATGCATGGTTTTCCCTCATTGATTTTGACTATCCTATGACAATTTCCGTTAATATTAACATGCACAAGTTGAAAAAAATGATGCAAAATTTTTAGATTTTTCATTCATGTAAATTATAAGTTTTGGATCATTTTGCAATCAATGAAATACATTCATTCACTTCTTACTTTGTAATTTTTTTATTTAAATTAAATTTCTAATTTGAATTAAATACTTTTAATATATTACTATCAAACTTTACACTAAGTAATAAACATAACAAACATATATGCAGTATATATTTGATGTATACATGTCTGTCTATCTCTCTCTATATATATATATAGTGTGTGTGTGTGTGTTGTATGTATAATGTTTCAAGCGGCATTTTAAGTAGTATATATTCTACATATATGCATATATATTTTCTATAGACTAAAATAGTAAATACTTAATGTGTATATGTTTCTAAAGTAGTATAATATGTAATGTATATATGTTATATGTGTATATATTTTTTATAGACTCTAAAGTAGTATCTAGTTAACGTATACATGTCTATATGTTTTCTAAAGTAGTATCTATATATATATATATATAGTGTATATATGTTGTATGTATATTGTTTCAAGCGGTATTTTAAGTAGTATATATTCTACATATATGTATATATATTTTCTATAGACTGAAATAGTATATATTTAATGTGTATGTGTTTCTAAAGTAGTATAATATGTAATGTATATATGTTATATGTGTGTATATTTTCTATAGACTAAAATAATATATATTTAATGTGTATATGTTTCTAAAGTAGTATAATATGTAAATATATGTTATATGTGTATATATTTTCAATAGACTCTAAAATAGTATATATTTAACGTATACATGTCTATATGCTTTCCATATATATATAT